>NW_007253746.1:0-77797 GCF_000164805.1 Carlito syrichta | reverse complement strand
AAAGGCGCGGGATTACAGGCTGAGCCACCGAGCCCGGCTGAGAGCTCAGTTTTATAGAGCGGCACTTGAGGGTCAGGGAGGTACAGTCACTTGTGCAAGGTCACCTGCTGAATTCAAACCCTCGTCTTCTGAATCCAAAGTCCCTGGTCCTAACTACTATACATGCTAGCCCTGAAGCTGGTATGTGAATAGCATGCTTGCGGCTGTGCCTGGATTCTGTTCCGGGGCCTGGGTGCCACTAGAAGGGCAGCTGCTCATGCCTGCCGGCTCTCTCCCTTGCTGCTGCCCTCTTATGGGGGGGGCATGACTTGCAAGATCTGAGTTGTGAGGCCTACCTGTTGTCGTGCACTGAGGAAAGAGTATCCTGATGTGGAGGATGCTAATGATATCCATCAACCAACCAATCAACCCCTGAGGAGGCAGGCAACCTGTCAAGTGGGATGGAAACTCAGGGCCCAGTCGTGGGGCCCCCAGCTGCTTGGATGGCACTGTGCAGGAGTCAGTCTCTGAGGCCGCTGTGTGGGCTACTTTGATGCCCTGGGGAAGATTCTGCTTAAGGCGGTGCTGTCTGTGTGGGTTGAGGTACAGAGAAAGATAAGGGAGGAGCATGTGGGCTTTTCTTATAACATGGAGACTGACATCCCACTAACCACTGACTTAAGGGGCAGGCTACTCCCTGGAGCAGAGAGGGGTCCCGACTGGGGGACTGCTGTGGAGCTGACTCCTCAGCTTTGCTGCCCTTTGCAGGGTAAAGTGCTCGTCGCAGCAGCTTGGGGCAGCCTGCTTGCTGCAGAGCTGGCTAGGGCCTCAGCCATCAGACTCATCGAAGACTGGGCTCCAGGACTATATAGTGGGTGAGCCTGAGGGGGCAAAACAGAAAGGCCGAGCATCCCAAAGAGCTCAGGTCCTCTCCCACTCATTCTCTTCCCCTTTAGCCAGCATTGTCTATGCCTCAGTGTCCTTAGTTGTCCCAGGGAAGAAAACCCTATTCTCTCCAACCAGATAGGCATGATGGGCAGATAGAGTAACTTTCTGGAGCAGGAGGTGCTGGACCAATGTCAGAGTCGCCAGCTGCAATCACCCCAGCCCCAGCCTCCACCCTCACAAGTCCTCTCTGACATTTACAGTCTTGTTTCATCCCTGTGCCCTCCAGGCTGCGCCCAGCTGTCCTCAGCAACCTCAAGCCTACATGGGTGACTCCCTTCTCTATCTCCCATGAGCAGCCAGCAGTCGGAACCCCAGTGTCCCCTTCAGTAGTTTCATGTACACTGATGTCATTGTCTCTGTGTGGCAGGAATCCTATGGGGGAGGGCCATCCCTGAGTCACCTCTGCATCAGGTCAGGGGAGGGTATCTAGGGGCCAAGGGGATGCTGCCCTTGGGACACTGAAGACAGAGCAACTGGCTCTTGAATGTAGCACTCACTGCCTCCTCACTCTGCCCCAGCAATACCAGCAATGCCTTGAGAAGCAGCTCAGGGCAGCAGTTCTCAGAGTCTTTCTCACCAAGCTGTCTTCTGACTTTTGCCCCCATAGATATCAGCATACAGTTCATGTCTGTGGCCTTAAGAAGGATCTGAGAAGCCTCCCTTATGGAGACCTGACTGAGGTGAGTAGTGCTGGGACCCCAAGTCCATGAAAGCTGCATGTAGCCCACTTGCCCAGGGCCAAAGGGCTAATGCTAGCAGGTCCCTGCTCCATGTCCAGATGCCCCAGAGGACAGAATGGTCACAGGATATGTGGGCAAAGTTCAGGTTCCACCCATCCTGAATTCCCCACTTGAGTCTCTACTTCCCGGACATCACAGTGGATGTGGCACCAAGCCCACAGGTATCTGTCACAGGGTGATCACTTCCTGGGGTTACTTCCAATCTGCCTGTCATCTCAGGAGAGGTTTCTAGTGGAAACTGCTTCCTTGCTTGAGGTCCAGCTCTGTCCCCCAGAGCAGGGGCCCAGGAGTGTTGCATGTGGCTGGCATCTCCAGGGCCCCTTCCTTCTTCAATGGCTCTGCCCAGGGTAGGAGTGTAGGGGTCACCTCCAAACAGTTCCTCTTAGGGTGCTGAACCTTCCATCACAAGTGACCCAGGGAGTCACCTTGACATCTTCCTGTGTCCCCATGCCTCTTATGCCCTCTGCATAGTCTTCCCCACCTTGCTTGGGAGCCCCAGAGGAGATTAGAAGGCCAAAGCTTTCTATGCTGGTTCTTTTCGTCTGCCTGTGTCAAGAACGTGACCCCTACAGTCTTCCCGGCCTGCATTCGAGACCTCCCGCACTACAGCCCTGGCCACCCTCCAGGCTTCTGCCTGTCACTACTTGCCCACCAAGTGTCCATGTACCTCCAAGCATCTAAGTCTGCTCCTGCTGTTGTCACTGCTCTTTGGGTTCTAGCCCCAAATTCATCTCCTGGAGCAAGGCTTTCCAGAGTCCCACAGTCTAAAGTGCTCAGTTTAGGCCTCTCAGTGGGCACTTGTTAAATTCTGGTTTGTGCCATTATTCTGTGTGTAATGAACTCCCCTGCTAGCCTGTGACTAAGACTTCTCTTCCCTCTCTTGCTCAGCTTCATGTATCCACTCCTGTACCCAGCTCGATGCCTGGCTGAATATATGGGGGTTCACTCTGGGTTTGGTTGGATAGAATCACCTGGGGTAAATAACTAGGCTTTTCATTCTTTGAGAAAATATTGCCTGAGCACCTGTTCTGTGCCCAGCATAGTGCTAGGTCTTAGAGATGTGGAGATGAACAAGCCAGGTGTGACTCCTTTTCACAGAGCTTCGAGCTGCCTTGTGGGGGATGGTTGCTCCACAGGTAGATGAGTAGAGAGCTCCCTTTTCCATCCCACCCCCCACCAGCTGCTTTCTGTCTCGTTCACTGCTCCATACTCCTAGAGCTTTCTGCTCAAATAATTCCCTTCGGTGTTAGGGGTCAAGATGTAGCCCCTCCCTGTAGGGCATACATTAGGGTGGGGGTACTAAGAGGCCGGCACCCTCCTTCAGCATAATGAAGAGCTTTGCCCACTAGACTTCCTGGGGCCAAAGAGGAGTGGAGCTCTCCCCTCACCATGTGGACATGACAATCAGTCTGTATGTCTTTCTCCTGGGTCCAGAGAAGCTTTCAGGAGCTCCTGTTCTCCAAGAACTGCAGGGTGACCAGATGATAGGTAGTTTCATTGTCCTTGTTCACAGATCGGGGAGCGGGGCCTCAACCTTTCTGGGGGGCAGAGGCAGAGGATCAGCCTGGCCCGTGCCATCTACTCCGACCGTCAGCTTTACCTGTTGGACGACCCCCTGTCTGCCGTGGACGCTCATGTGGGGAAGTACATCTTTGAGGAGTGCATTAAGAAGACACTCAGGGGGAAGACAGTCGTCCTGGTGACCCACCAGCTGCAGGTGATGAGACATGCTGGATCCAAGAGGTCACAGGATGGGTATGGTTCCCAATGCTCACAGTTTCCTCTTCTGCCTAAACATCCTCTCCTGTCTGAGACTGTTCTCACCTGGCCATGGTGGGGAGGGAGCAGGGGATGAAAGAGTTCTCCTGGCTCCCAGGAGCCCTGCCTGCTTCTCTCTGTACATGGACTCACTAGGGTCAAGAATTTACCCACCACAGGGTGAATTCTCCAGGCACAATTGAGTCCTGCCCATGAGGTCTGCCTGGGCACCCTTCCTCTGGTTCTGGGCTGCTGGTGGTGAGGAGATGGGGAGCCAGAGGAAACCATTCAGACCCCACCCTTCATCCAGCAGGGCTGTACAGGCCTGAGGCTGGGGTCACCTTGGCTGGGGTGACTGGAGGTGGCAGACCCCAGACATTATACCCCAGGGAAAAGGGCTGGAAGCCAAGACTTTGGGGCCAAGGCTAAGCCTCTGGGGAAGATCTCTCTGCTCAGGACCACTTTTCCAGGCTCGGAAGCATGAATCTTGCCAAAGTGACTGGGCTCGACCTGAGTGGGTTTATGGATTGGGCAGGGTGAGGATGGTCCTCACTGCATCGGTCCCACATAAGGGGTTCTGAAAGCCCAGTGGAAATCCAAGCTTCTCCTCCAACCTGAGACAAGCCAGATCTCCCACTCCCAGTCTCCCTCTTTCCTCTCCATAGTGAGTCTCCAGAGGCATAAAGGGGTTGGAGGATCCACAACTCTTGCCAGAGGAGAGCCACCACAGGACTGGCCTCCGTCGAGAGGCCCAGGGCAGCAGGAGTCTTGTCTGCTCTACTCTCCTGCCATCTGCCCGGAGCATGTTAAACAAGGGCCTGGTCTGGGGACAGGAGGCAGTTCTCATTGCCTTGAAGAATGAGAGGCTGTGGTGGAGAGGGAGGAGGCATGGCAGCAAATGAAGTTGCCATGGCTACAGGATGCTGCAGCCAGCATTTCAGGATTCTCTAGCAGTGGTCAGGAGGACCAGCCTGAAGGGGGCGATCGCCAAAGACCCAGAAAACCAAACTTTACCATGACCATGGTGCTGCCCTAGCCCCAGCTGACACTTGCCCGGGGCTAGAGTCCCAGCCCAGAATAAACTCCAAGCATCTGAATTGTGCACAGGGGGATTGTCTGGGTTTTCCCTGAATGGGCTATACCACCTCCAGCTAACATTAAGCTGGGTTGTGTGGACAAGAGCTCCAGGTTCCTCTTCTGGTCAGGAGTCGGTGGAGGAGAAGGTAGGATTTCTTGGACCCCCAACCAGGTGCTAAACGTGTTCATCACAGCTCTGTGTCAGGATTGTCCATCCCTGGAGACAATGGGCAGCAGGGAGGGCTGTCCTTCTGAGGGCTCTGGGCCTGTGAGGGGGACACCTTGTGACTGACGGATGTGAGTTAGAGCTGTTCCTCTAGGAGTCCTCACAGAAGGAAATCGTAGCCTCGGTTCTGGTCCAGTCTTTGAAACCCACCAACCAGCAGTACAACCTGAGGCAAGAAACCCTCTTTCCCCCAGACCTTAGTCTCCTCTAAGAATCTACCTTTTTCCTTCAATAGTCTGCTGATAAGGCTTCTGTGGTCTGTTCACTGCCTACTCCCATTTTCACCCCTCACTATTTCTCTGGATTCTTCTCCACTGACGCCCTTACTCATTCTGCTTCAGCCACACCGACCTCCTTGCTATTCTAATGTGTTTCCCCATCAAGGCCTCTGCCCTTTCTGCTCTCCCTATCTGAATCATTCTCTGAGGAGTCACGGGTATCTGACCCCTTTTTAAGGTCTTATGCTCAATTGTCACATCTTCAGTAAGCCCTACCTTGCCTTACCCTGTTGAAAATTGCAGCTTTCACCCAGCATTCTCTTCTCTCTTCCCTGTTTTATTGTTTTCTTTATCACTATAGGATGCACTCTTTATCTTTTTTTTTTTTTTTTTGAGTTGGAGTCTCATTCTGTCACCCAGGCTGGAGTTCAGGGGCCTGCTCATGGCCACCACAGCCTTGACCTGCTGAGCTTAGGTGATCCTTCTGCCTCAGCCTTCCAAGTAGCTGGAACTACAGGCATGTGCCACCACACCTAACTAATTTTTTGACTTATTGTAGAGATGAGGTCTCGCCAGATTGTCCAGGATGGTCTCGGATCCCTGAGCTCAGGCAATCCTCTTACTTGGCCTCCCAAAGTGCTGGGATTATAGGTGTGAGCCACCGTGCCCTGCTCTTTATCTTATTTATTTAGTTATTAGCTATTGTCTACCACCACTATAAAACATAAACCACTTGAGGACAGAAGCATTTGGTTTCACAGTTCACCTCTGTACCGTGAGTGCCTGACACATGGTAGGTGCTCAATAAGAGTTGTAGAATGGAAAAAAAAATCTGCCTTTCCCCAAGGTCATTTTATCTTACTTTTCCTGTGTTGGAAAATGGAGTCAGCCACCAGGTGGCACCGGACCTTGGTCTGGCTGTTCCTTGTCAGGAAGGAGAGCACTCTGCGTCTGGAACTGGAACCCTAGGGCTTTTCTAGAGAATTTCTCTGCTGCTTTTACTCTTGGGCCTGTAGGCTAAGCAGATGCTTCTGCCTAGTTGGACTGGGGATCACTCTTCTACTACCTGAAGAAACAACAAAAAGAGCCTGACATCCAACCCAGGTCACACTTGGTGAGAGTTTGCAGAGCAAAGTGGCTCAGATCCTTCTAGTATTTCTGAAGCCAACTGGGGGCTCTCTGGCCAGAGGGAGCTTCACCAGGAGCTTCTGGAGGTGGAATGTATGCCCTGGCATAGGCAGAAAAGGCTACAGGGCCTATGGGGCCTCAGTTTCCCCATCTGGAAAATTGGCTGATAATAAAGCTGCTTGCTTTCTTTATTGGATTGTAAGAGATGGAGAGGTAAGAGAGGAGATCAGGTCTGTGCAAATGTGAGATGTTATTTTCTGGGGAAAAAAAAACGACTCTGTTAGGACATGTCTCAAATGGATATTTAAAGCCAGTCTGTTCCTGCCTGGGCTGTCTGGGGAAGTAGACAGGGAGCTAGGCAGTTAGTCTGAGGGAAGCATAAAGACTGGAGCATCCAGGCTAGCAAAACTGTTATCATTTAGTCTTTGAGCAACAACCCCCACTTCCCCCAACAGGTGCACAGCGACCAAAATGTGTTTACTCTAATGTCTCTAGTCAGGAGCAGCAAGGGCTGATTTGACCTCGGACGGGTCCTGTAATATAGGAGAAGACTCTGGACCATACTGCAAAGGCTTCTTCAGGCTGAACCATCTCAGATCTCTCAGCATCTTGCCCACCTCTGGGGGCAGGGAGGGGCTTCCTTGATCCTACTGGGAGAGCTCTGGCTCAGTTCAAAATGAAAGGAAACCCCTCTTAACAGAACTCTTTGATCTCTGGAGTGATATGGAAATGAGAGGATTCAAATGAAGAAAACAGAAGTGCTTTGGGCAAAATGTAGGATGCCTGCATTAAATGTAGCTGTACTTTTATCATATAGATAAAGTTGGGAGTGTGGCTGCAGACTGCTCCATGGTCTGCTTCTCCTGTGCTGAATGGGGATAGTATAGAGGTTTTGTGATGCTATAACAGAGAAAGACCACTGCAAAGGTCACATTTCTCGTCTCTACCAGATCTTGGTCACGTGGTTGTCACTTTCATTTTACAAATCTCCACGATCAGATTTCTTAGGAGGGCATTAAAGGAGCAGTAAGTAGCAAAGGAAGGTGGGATGTACTTCATGGTGACAGCTAAAGACTGACTTTGGCACTCATGAGACTTGGGTAAATCCATGGTTCTCAGCTGGCGACCATTTTGCCCCCGGAGGGCAATGTCTGGAGACATTTTTACTTGTCATAACTAGGGAAGCGGGTACTGATGGGATCTGGTGGGTAGGGGCCAGGAAGGTTGTTAGTGGGGGGACCCTAATGTCAATAGAGCTAAGGTTGAGAACTTCTGTCCTAGGTGATGGATGGGTGGGAGTTTGGCATGGGCTCTTCCTCCTCTTACCAGAAGTTCGTAGATCACTTCACTCTCTCTGCAGTTCTTGGAATCTTGTGATGAAGTCATTCTGTTAGAAGATGGAGAAATTTGCGAAAAAGGAACCCATAAGGAGTTAATGAAGGAGAGAGGGCACTATGCAAAACTGGTTCACAACCTCCGAGGGTTGCAATTCAAGGTAGATCAGATGCCCCTGGGTGGGAGGGGCTGAGAGCCATCCCTCATGATTTCCAGCCTGGAAAGTTTCTGTCATTCAGCTTTCAGAGGAATTTCCTCTTGTCTCCAGGATCCTGAACACATTTACAATGCAGCAATGGAGGAAGCCCTGAAGGAGAGCCCTGCGGAGAGAGATGAAGATGCTGGTACAAACAGAGTTAGAACCCACCTCTCCTACTGCCCTTGGCTTACGAATGCACACAGATTTCTCTGTATTTCTCATCCTAGTTTTGGCTCCAGGAAATGAGAAAGATGAAGGAAAAGAATCTGAAACAGACTTAGACTCTGTAGACACTAAAGGTATTTACTGCACATTCCCTTGGTCGTATACTCTTAATCATTTGTTGGGCATCTACCATTCAGGATGGAGAAGTGTAGGCTCAGTGCATGGCATTTGGGGCAGCTAAGATTGTGTGGTCTCCTGCAGTGGAAACCTTGGGGTTCATCTGCCTAGGTCCAAGTTTTGGCTCCACCACATCCTTTAGGTTCGTGACTTTTTTTTTGAGTTGGGATCTCACTCTGTTGCCCAGGCTGGAGTGCAGTGGCATGATCACAGCTCACTGCAAGCCCTGACCTCCTTGGCTCATGTGATCCTTCCACCTCAGCTTCCTGAATAATTGGAACTATGGGTGTACACCACCATGCCCAGCTAGTTTTTATATTTTTTTGTAGAGATAGGGTCTTGCTATGTTGCCTAGTCTGGGCTAAAACTTCTGGGTTCAAGCAATCCTCCTGCCTTGGCCTCCCAAATTGCTGGGATTACAGGTGTGAACCACTGAGTCCGGCCAGTTTTGTGACCTTGAACACTCTGCATCTTGGTTTCCTAATCCATAAGATGGGAAAATGATAGTACAGCCCCCATAAGTTCTTGTAAAGATTAAATGAGAACAAGTACATCAAGCAATTAGCACAGCATCTGACACATAGTAACTCTCAATAGCTATTATTAGTTGGAGAGATCAAAGCAATGCACAGAGATTAATTAGCAGCAACAGCAAACACGAGAGCTATTTCTCTCTCTCTATGGGGAGCATTGAGAAAAGATTGAGAGGCAGTGAGGGGACTGAGGGGGAATAAGTTTATTCATTCCTTCAACAAATGAGGACTAAGCACTGTACTATGTGCCAGGTACTAAGCTAGGCTGGGGAGAGAGAAAATAAGTCCTGTATTCTTAGGACCTTATGATCTGGTGGGAGATCACAGGGAGATGGATAATCATGGGAAGCAAGCAGGAGTAATGGGGAGTTGGGGTGGGAGGAACCAGCAAGTCAGGGAGGGCTTCACAGAGAGAGTGACCTGTGGACTGGTCCTGTAAGGATGTGTAGGAGTTTGCTGGGGACACTATGGTGAGAAGGTGGAGGAGGGTGGAAGGTTTGAGGTTGATGCCAGGAGGAGATGCCAAGAGGACAGGGAGGAAGTGAGGGTAGCCTGGAGAGGGCCAGGCTGATCAGGCCACCTCTCCTCCTCCTTGGACACTGCTGCCTTCCAATTCTTTGTCTATTCTACATCCCCGGAGTACCTATTCGGTGCCCTGATGTGAAGGGGTCAGGATTCCTCAAAGTGCACATAGCAAGGTGACTTTCCAAGTTAGAGTTTTGTTCCTCATTAAGGCATAGCTTAAAAAAAAAACAAACTTAGCACATTTCATCAAATCTAAGACGCCTTGCATTTTTTAAGACCATCATCATTTTTACCTACCACTTGAAAAGAAAAAAATCTTTGCCAATTAAACGATATGACATACTATCAAATGGAAAGCACATCCAGATTTCAGAGATGTTAAAGTGTGGAAAGAAATGGGAGTCTTTGAAGTAATGAAATTTGGCACCATTAATGGTGCTTGTGACAAATGCATGTGCCTTTGAAAAGACAACATATTTTTACTGTTCCGGAGGCTCCCTAGGCTGAAGTGAAGGGCCCAGACATCTCTTCCGTACTTTTCAGAAAAAGTGCCAGGCTGCCTAGGATTTGAGGTCCTGTAGAGGGAGTAATCCCTGCTTCTCATTTCCTCACCACCTATCCTTTTTTGGAAGGAAAGTGGAATTGTGAAATTTCACTTTGAGAGAGACCCAGTCCTTGTGGATAAATAACTGGGCTGTTCAGTGCTCTGGAAGCTATAGGCAGGGCAGCCCTGCCCACCTGCCTGGCACCAGTGTCTTCTAAAGCACAGCAGAGGCAAAAGTGAGCACCAGCAGCACTCCTGAGGATGGTGGGCTGCAAGGGACTTGACCGCTTGCTTTGTGCTCCAGGCCTCCGTTCATTGGGCTCTGCCTGCACGCTGAGGCGTCTCCCTCATTTTGCAGTCTCAGAGGGAGACACAATGAGCTAAAGTCAGGCTGAACGTTTTCAAAGGAGTGCGCTGGTTCCCAGGCAGAGAGTATAATGGTGGCTCTATCCAGCGAGGCGCCTTTGAGGTGTGAAAGCCTTCCCTGTCAGGGCAGGATGCAGAGAGGCTGTGTGTGGGCTGCCCCCTCTTCTAACTCTATTCATCTCTGTTTATGAAAGCTAAGTATGGTTTATGATTCTGCTTTGAAGTTGACATTTTCATGCTTCTCCATGGAGGACAGGGAAGAGACAGGCATTCAGTGCTTGCTGCTGGGGGCTGCTTCAGCATTTCTGCTCCTCTGAATGTTTCCACAAGGACTAACAGTCGTGTCCTCTTTTCCTCTGGGGCATGGAGAGGTCATGGGACAGACATGGAGGGAATCTGATGTCCATGCAGCTGCCAACCTAGGAAGATACCCTGGTTTTTCTTCTGCATGGTGTGAGCACTGAGAAGATAGGAACTGCCTTTCTCATTCGCCCTGTGGTAAATGCGGGTGCTTTTACCACCTCAGCGCAGGCAGCCGACTCCCAACTGTCATCTCTGCATTCCTTTGCCTGGGGCTGCCAGCTACTGAGGGGGCCCTCACCCCATAGTCCATAGAAGCTGGTATAGAAAAATCCCAGATCCCACTCATCATATGGAAAAACCCTGAGGTGTATGTCTACACTGGCTGTGGGATTTCTCTACATGGGATTAAGCTCCAGCCACCCACAATGGTTGCTGGCTTGGTGATACCCCTTTTTCTTTAACTTTATTTTTGTTTATTTATATCTTTAGAGACGAGGTCTTGCCCAGACTAGAGTACAGTAGTATAATCATAGCTCACTGTAACCTGGTATTCCTGAGCTCAAGCAGTCCTCCTATCTCAGCCTCCCAATAGCTGGGACTGCAAGTGTCCACCATTATGCCTGGCTAATTTTATTTTTCTGTAGAGATGGGGTCTCAACTATGTTGCCCAGGCTGATCTCAAACTACTGGTCTCAAGCTATCCTCCCACCTTAGCTTCCCCTTTGTTGAGATTACGGGCATGAGCCACCACACTCAGTGGTGATATGTCTTCTGTTGTTACCTTCCCTTCCCTACTCCTTTTATCTCCCCAGTAAACTACATGTATTCCTATCCTCTTCTCGAGTGCTGCTTCCTCTGTATTCCCAGGACCGAGCACATAGTATGTGCTTAATAAATATCTCTCAAAAGACCTAAAGTCTATTTCACAGGGATGTAGTGAAGATCAAATCGAGTAAATAAGTAAAGGTGTGTTGGAAATTTGAAAGCATGGGACAAGTGGAAGGATGGTCATAGCGCCCTCAGTCGTGGTGTGGCGTGTGCAAAAGGGTATGCCTGCCTTGGAGGACCCCTGCCCAGCAGTCAGTGCCATGGCACTTGTGTGTTTGTGTTTGTCTCCTTAGTTCCTGTGCACCAGCTCGTCCAGACTGAATCCTCCCGGGAAGGAACCGTGACCTGGAAAACATATCACACATATATTAAGGCTTCTGGAGGTTCAGTATAAAACAATGGGTTCCTTGATTTAATTTGCATTTTAAAAATCCTATCTTAAACTGTTCACGTTTTATGATTTCTTTAACAATTACTCTCTTTATGCTAGGGCCATTTATCAATGCTTTTATTTTTTTCTCCCCTCTAAAAACTCAAGTCTGATAATACAGCCTTTTAAATGGAATCATTCTTTATCTCCATTAAAGCTGCCAGACTCTGTTTTATTGAAGCGGAGTGAGCAGCGGCATGAACCAGCAATGGTGCTTCTGTGCTGGCTCACCCCAGCCGCTGAGCTCAACAGCGGTCAGTTCACTGCCTGCCTTCTCCACAAGAGTCCCATCTTGGTGGGGTAAACTTACCTGTCATTTCATTTCCTGTCTCTCCCCCAGCAAGACTGGGTTTTCTTGTTTTTTTTTAATTTATATTTTATTTTTATTTTTTTGAGTTGGAGTCTCACTCCGTTGCCCAAGCTGGAGTACAGTGGCACACTCATGGCCACCCCAGCGTCGACCTGCCAGGTCCCAGCGATTCTTCCACCTCAGCCCTCCAAGTAGCCAGAACTACAGGCATGCACTACCATGCCCTGCTAATTTTTGATTTATTGTAGAGACAAGGTCTCACCAGGTTGCCAGGGCTGGTCTCGAACCCATGGGCTCAGGCAGTCCACTCACCTCAGCCTCCCAATGTGCTGGGATTACAGGCTGAGCCACTGAGTCCAGCCTCTTGGTTTGTTTTTAAAGAGTACCAAGCCACTTCTGTTAAAATGCACATTGATGGTTTTTCCAGTATGTTCACAATGTGGACCCATTTTCCAACCAGGTGGAACAGGTGTCCGCATGGCTCAGGGGCCCGACACCCAGATATGTCGCACCAGCCCAGAAGGAGGTTCCCGGGTGGGGGCTTTATCCTACAAATTTTGGATTTCCCTCAGAGTTGAGCTCTGAGGAGGGCCAGCCTGCTGCTGTGATCTCACACTGGCTGCCCCCTCGGACGTGCTCCTCCTCTTGCAGGGTACCTGCTTTCTCTCTTCACAGTGTCCCTCTTCCTCCTGATGATTGGCAGCTCTGCCTTCAGTAACTGGTGGCTGGGTCTCTGGTTGGACAACGGCTCACAGGTGAGTTTCCCTTTGGCCCTGAAGGTGTTGAGTCTATCTTGGAGCAAAACTGTTGCTGGTGGAGAGTGGAATGCACCCAGCACCACACCATCAGCTCATATGCATCCCCTGGCCCTTTCAAGAAGTAGAGGTCAGCTGCTTACAACATGTGGCTCCAACCCCTGCAATCCCCTTCAGTTTCTCAAGACAAGCAGGGCATCTGTATTTTGATGTGCCACATTCAGTTTGAAAAGGTTGACTCAGAAAGACACATGCCACAGCATGCAAGTGTATAACATGGTGAGGACAGGTGTGTAGCCTCTCATAAGCTTTCCCCAAGAAAGCCTGACATAGATTTGTGTCTTCCTGCCTCTACAGAGAAACTGGCATCTTTTCGTGGACACTTCCAGTGCCAGAATGTCATGTGTGGCTCTGTTCCTCAAAGTTGCCTCTACAGGGGTGGGACGGGCAAGTGTCAGACTCAGGCCCTGCAAATGCCACGGGGCCACTGGGGGCCTTTCTCCACAGGGCCCTTCCCGGGAAGAACTGATAAGTTTGCGTTCCCTCAAGCTTGCTGGAAGCGCTCCTAGCTTTTAGTCAATGGTTTCAAAGCTTTTCTGGAGCCCTGGAGAATGCTGGGGGGTCCCTACCCATCCTCCAAGATTATGTTTTGGTACAGTTCTGTTGCTATGATGACCAAAGTGAGGAGACACTGGGGAGACTTGGACCAGGAAGAAGCTTTTTGGGTGCAGCTCCCTGAGGCCATTCCCAAGGGGTGGACTGATGGTGGGCTGCTCCATGCTGAAATGGAGAGTCTTCCCTGGAGGAGATATGTTCTCCCAGAACCTCACTTACTCAGGAAGAGCCCTTTCTTTGGAGAGCCTGAGGCTTTGGGTCAGGGCGGAGGCCTCTCTTAGACTTGGTGCCTCCCCAACCAGTTGCCATTGGCCACCTGAACATGCAGCAGTGGTGGCAGACCCATGGATTTGCCCCTTGCCCCTCCCCCACTGTGGGCACAACCTAAGGCACAGGCGTGCCTCCTTTTCAAGCTGGGCCTTTTGGGCCTTTCATCTGTTAACTCCCTGAGGTGCTTTTATTTTTATGCATGTTCATCCATCAGCCACCTCTGGTTTACATTTCTGCTATTACTGTAATCCGCAAAATGGCATTTAGAAGAAAGATGCTTGTTTGCTCCCCAAAGGCAGCCTTGACTTTTAGCATACAGCCTAGAGAAAAATGAAACTGCCAATTTTTTAGGAGGAGGAGATGGCCTCTTCCCAGAAATGCTGGCAAAATCGTGTTTTCTCACTGGGCAGGATGGAGCCACAGTTGATTTGAATCCTCCCAGAGCCTCTTGTGTTCACCTGGCTCCTGCCTCCCCACCAGGGCCTCTCCAGGGCAGTATATCAGTGCTCTTCCAGTTGCTTCTTGGGAAGAGGAAAAGGAAGGGACTGTGGAGCTGGTCCCTGTACAGAGAAGCCCCCTGGGTTTCCCTGAGGACCTGGTGGCTGCTGTCAGGCTGCTCAGCACGTTGGAGGCAGTCTCTGATTCTCTGGTCTGGGCTACCTGAGGGTTGGATTTCCTGTTTGCTTCTGGGATCTTCCAAGCCCAGCACCACTTCTGGTCTCCTGAGGCACAGTTAGCTTCTGGAATGGCTGCCCCGTGCCTGCCTGGTGTCTGCTTTGTTTTTCCCACTGACTGCAAAGCTCATAAGTCAGGTGCCACTTGGGGTCATGACTGCAAGGAGGAAGAACATGCAAAGCTCAAAGGGGACTGACTTGATTTTACCCATTCAACTCATTCTTAGCAATTATGCTCTTCTTTTTAGTTTCTTCCATCTGGAAAGATCCTCTGGAAGATTTCCATTCTCCTGACAGTTTACCAATTCTTACTGGTTCTCTTGTTTTTCTCCAAAGATGACCTGTGGGTCCCAGGGCAACAAGACCATGTGTGAGATGGGTGTGGTCCTGGCAGACACCGAGCAACATGTCTACCAGTGGGTGTATGCAGCAAGCATGTTGTCTGTGCTGGTGTTTGGCATCACCAAAGGCTTCACTTTTACCAAGACCACTCTCATGGCATCCTCCTCGCTGCACGACAGAGTGTTTTACAAGGTACGGCCACCAGGGGCTGCATCCTGTTATTCAGTCAATAAGGTTTATTGAGCACCTGCTGGGGACAGACACAGCCCACATGGAGCCTGCAGTCTTGTCTGAGAAGAGTCTCTCAAATAGCTAATTACCAACTGTGAGGAGCAAACTCCAGAGAGCTATGGGGTATATCACCAGCCCTTCAGCAGGGCTGGAGATGGAGGTGGGGGAAGCCCCTCTGGAGCAGAGATGAGTAGGCCAAGAAAGCCCGGAGTGCAACAAGGTCCTGGAGGAGTACTTCTGGTTCCTTCCTCATTCCACTTCTGCAGTGGCCAGAACATGTGGGTGGCACTGCACTTTGGGGGTAAGGAGACAGAGTGGAACTTGTCCTTCTGTTGCCCAAGGGTATACAATTCCTCCCTCCTCCAAAGGCACCAGCCCCTCCCACCCCAGGCTGCATCCAGATTTAGAGAGAAAACCTGACCTGCAGGGGTTCTCTTGGGACCTCCACACAGAGGCCATATCTCTCCCACATTCACTCTCATTCATTATGGCCACACAAGTGG
This sequence comes from Carlito syrichta, assembly GCF_000164805.1. Classification (NCBI taxonomy): domain Eukaryota; kingdom Metazoa; phylum Chordata; class Mammalia; order Primates; family Tarsiidae; genus Carlito; species Carlito syrichta. The sequence goes on along the minus strand of NW_007253746.1, from coordinate 62,618 downwards.
GGCGCATCCTCCCTTTCCCAAGGTCTCTGGACACATTGTGTTGTGCCCTGTGAAAAGGCAGGTCCTGTGTTTATGATTCCAGCCCCAGTGGAGCAGCCTGGGCTTTCTAAACATACACCTTGATGCTGTTTGGCACTCTGCTTTTATTCACAGATCCTGAAGAGCCCAATGAGCTTCTTTGACACGACTCCCACTGGCAGGCTAATGAACCGCTTTTCCAAAGATATGGACGAGCTGGACATGAGGCTGCCATTTCATGCAGAGAACTTTCTGCAGCAGTTTTTTATGGTGGTGTTTATTCTCGTGATACTGGCTGCTGTGTTTCCTGCTATCCTTTTCATCCTGGCTGGCCTTGCTGTAGGCTTCTTCATCCTTTTACGGTAGGTCTATGCACTATTTAAGAAGGAGAAAGCAGCACATACAGTTAACTATGCATGATGACCAGTACTGGGTGATGTTGAGCATTGAGCACTTGCTGCCTTCTCTGATGGTACACCACATTGATTTTTGGCACTTGCTAAATGCCAGGTGCACTGCTAAGTGCTTTGCATACATCTGGCATTTTAGCCTCAGACCAACCTGAGAGGTAGACATTACTAGGAGGTTAAGGCACCAGTCCCAGGCCAGGAAGCCAGTAACCGTGATTGCCATCTGCCTGCTGACATGCCCTTAGCCATGGGGCTCTGTCCTGCCTGCTGCTGGAGAAGGGAAAGGAGACCAATCCTCAGTCACTCTGAGTTTTGAGAGACAGCCCCCACCCTAACCACTGATGAAGAAGACAAAGACCTCAGACAGCTTTGCACTGGGGTTTCCTGCTGCCACTGCGCACACCCACACTGGGGAAAAGCAGGGGGCAGCAATGATCCTAGGAAATCAGACGCCCCACCCATCTAGTCCTGGAGTAAGCTGAGGGCAAAGGGCTGCAAATCAGAAAAATTGCATTAGAGCCCCAGCTCTTGCTGCAAAACTAGCTGGAGAACTTGGGAGAAGTCAGAGAAATCCTGCAAGCCTCAGTTTCCTCTCTCTGAAATGGTAATCATTAAAACATGTGCCTCTCACCTGTCTTAGAGGGCTCGTTGTGAGAATCAAATGAGACTACATGGCCAATTACTTGTAAATTAAAAATGGAGTAAAATATTATACAAGAATTTCCATAAACAGCAAAAACTAAAAGTAATCATTTTTCATGCTCTTAGATGTACCCAGCCCTGGGCTGGACATTGAGGAGCTTAAAGAGAATCCCTAAATTATAAAATATTTAGCCCACAAGCCCTGGGCCTGCCTCCAGAGGGTTGTTTGTTTTCACTCAGGGTTACCACACTCAGCTCTGAGTTTTAAAAATACTGCTTTGGCCACAGTGTGGAGGATAAGCTGAACTGTAGGAAGGTCAGGGCAGGCTGCAAGGTGGGGGTCTCCTGGAATGTATAGTCTGTATAAGGGTTGGTGAGGACTAGACATGGGCAACAGCAGTGGGAACAGAAAAGAGGAGTAGATTTCAGAGCCATCTCTAGGTCGTGTCATCAGGGCTTCAGGACTTTTCTTCATGGGAGAGGACAAGGATGACTCCCAGGTGGGGAGTGGTGTGTAGAGAGAAACAGGTGATATGGAAGGAGAAGCAGTTTGGGTAATCAAGGGTATAAATTTGATTTTGGATATATCAAGTTTGTTCATCAAGTCCCCAATGGTGTCAGTGGACAATGGCAGATGTGGGTGCAGGGATGCCCTGGGACAGGAGAGCTGGAACTGGCGTCTGTGTGGGGAACTCCTGCTTCTTGCTATAAGAGCAAGACAGACCAGAGTTGGTCCTGACTGAGTTATCCAGATGTATCCGGCTAACTCACTTGAGCTCTGAACTGATGAGTCTCCCTTCTTGCTGGCCTGGGTTAATGTCAGCTGGGAGTCTGGAGGCCTGACTACATTCTCTCACATGGGCCAGCCAGCTAACCTGACACCAGAGGTTCCTGCGCTCCTTCTCCTCAGGGCTGCCAGAACTTCCAGGAAGGGAAGCAGCATCCTTTGGTGGGTTCAGGTTCAAAGTCAGCTGCTGAGGTTATACTGATGTTCATTCAAAATTACTTTTGCAAATGCCTTTAGAAGGCCACATGTTGGCAGTTGACACATGAGTTTTCTTCTAGAGGTAGAAAAGATCACTTTTTCTCTGGCTGGGTACCAAAAAGTGGTTGGCCTATATTCAGGGGCTGTGCTATATGAGAAATTCTGGTCTTTGAAGATTAGAATCCCATCTTATGCAGTGAGCCATTCCTGCTGTGAGGAGTACTTCGAACTGACGCCAAATGAAGGAACAGCCAACTCACATTTCTCACATCCCCTGCCTCCCACAACCAGGATGGGCACCCCTGGGGAAGAATAGAAGGCCTGTTCTTATTTCCCAGTCAGATGGCATGTCTCCTACTGAAACGTGGTCTTGAGTGAATAGTCAGAGCTGCATGTGTCAGGGCGAGCTGCTGAGACCCCATTTCATGGCCCTCTCGATTTTCTTACAGCATTTTCCATAGAGGAGTCCAGGAGCTCAAGAAGGTGGAGAACATCAGCCGATCACCCTGGTTTTCCCACATCACCTCCTCTGTGCAGGGCCTGGGCATCATTCACGCCTATGACAAGAAGGAGGACTGCATTCACACGTGAGTCCTGTGCGGGGCTATGTGTGACACTGAGTGGGAGGGCATGGGAACAAATGGCCGCTCTGGCTCTGAGAAGGTAGTCTGAGTCGTGGGGGACTGACCACAGATGAAGAGCTGGCACAATCGGGGAGGACCACTCTAAGACACTTGGCCTCTCTTCTAGCATCTGGGGCCCCAAAAGATGTAAATGAGGGAGCTCATTCAATGACAGCCTCAGTATGTGCCTTTTTGTGTTTTATTTTTCATTCTAAAAGTAAAAATGTGTTCAATTCAGAAAAAATAGGGCAAAACAGAAAAAAGGAGGAAAAAAATCTCTCATAGGCCCCAACCCCAATCTTACTGATATTTTCATATATTTCCTTCAGTCTTTTCTTTTTTTCAATTCATGGGGTTTTCTTCTTCTTAAGTGTTTATAATAATCTAAAAAAATTACTTAAACTTTTTATATAGGATATTTCATGCTATTACATGTTCTTTGTAAAAATAATTTTTAAAGATCACATTTCACGTCACTTAGTGTGTTCTTTTTAAAATGTGGGGACTAGATTCATAAATTCCTCTGAAGTCTTCCATCTTCAAACTTCTAAAATATGGTATAAAATGTATTAATCACAGTAGGCTTACTGCAGTGACAAATAAACCCAAATCTTTGGGACTCCACACGTGAGAATCCATGGGGCAGAGGTAGGGGATTCTGTTTCTTATTCAGGCACAGTCTCTTTCTGTCCCTGTTTTTAGCTGGAAGACAGGGAGAGAGGGCATGATGGAGGACCCATGGGAAACTTTTATGGTTCAACCCTAGCAAAGAGTCTCAACATTTCTGCTCATTCATTAGCCAGATTTCTGTCACATGGGCTTATCTAACTGCAAGAGAGGCTGGGAAACGTAGTCCAGCTGTGTCCACAGGAGTAAAGAAAATGGAGTTTGGTGGATCTAAAGCAGTCTCTCCCACATATATGTTCTCCTTTCCTATCTTTTCCTTCCTTAAAAAGCTAAATTCACACCTCGGTGTTTGCATCTAATTCTTTCTCTCACCCTCCCCCAACTCTGCCTCCCTGGATCTCAATGTAGACTTGACAATACAACTTGTCTTTAGTTCAGTGAGCAGCTAGTCCTGTTCTGAGTTTGACCTGAGCATCATTGGGCAAGAGTTTCAGAATACACACAGACCCTTCTAATGTCCCGGTCACGAGGAACGCCCACAGAACCATTCATCTACTCACCTGCGACAAATGAAACAGATTCAAGCTTTGTCTTCCTGAAGATTCTTCTCCAAGACTTCCAAGAGAATCCCATAGGCAGCTTAGCATGATTGATGGAGTTTCCTCTCTATTAATATTTTCTTTCCAGAGGGCTTGGGCTTCTGATGTGTATTACTTTTGCCAACAGACAAAAATGTATTAAAAATAAAAAAGGCTTGGGGTCAAATTCCAATTTGATCTCTGCTAGGGATTTTGTTTCTGTGCAGTCTAACCAACCATACAATAAGATCACAGATGACTTCTATGTCACTTAATGTCAGTTGAATTTGTAGGATATATAGCTACATGGTAAAAACAACATGGTGTTTGGAAGTATATTTTGACTAGGCTCTGGGGAAAATAAATTAGAGTGGAAACAAAAAGGAGGCAAGGGTAGCAGAACCCAGGATGGTTGGCCAGAGGTGCTTCCAGAAAGAATCCTCGGAGGACTTTGCGGACAGGGTGGAGCTGCAATGCCTGAGGACAATCAGGACTGTACCAAAGGAGGAATTGTAAGTCCTTAGGGGTTTAAGCATTGAAACGTTTTCAACTTTTTCCCAATAGTTTCTGCCAGCTGTTCTACTGAAGTCCCTCTTCCCACCAGGTCAGGGAAGCCTCAGTGGCAATTGAATCTGATGTCTCCTTTGGTTAATGGCTAGTTCAATCCCGTTAAAATATCAGTTTTGAATATATTCAAGTCACAGCTTTCTTTCCCCTAGAGGTTTGGTGTGGCAAGGCTGAGCTGTGTGTTTGTGTGTCTGCCAGAGGTGGCAGGCTTGCAGTTAGGAAGTACCCAGTATATTCTCCCATTTCTCTGTTTCTCTGATGCTGGTGCAGGGAGAGGAAAGGACACATCCTCAGGCAACTGCTGCCTCTGGGCCTCTGTCTCCTTTCTACTGCTTCAGTGTGCTGTGAAGATGTAGAATGGCAGGGAACAGGCCCCAAAAGGGCCCAATCCCAAGCAGCTCTAAAGGCACTGCCGCATCAGTAAGATTTGCTGGTCTTCCAGTGAATTCTGTCTGGTGGCCCTCACAACGTGTTCCTCTGATGTGGGTACCTCTTTGTCTCATGTTGAGGAGCCTCGAATCAAGACTGCAGCCCCAAATGTCATCTTCTCTCTGCTCTCAACTTTGGGAACTGACGAACTGGCTGAATCTGCCTCCCATACATCTGGGGAATGAGGAACTCCAGGTCTGGGTAGTGCCCCATCCTCTGGCTGCATGGCCTCTTTGTCACTCTACTCTGTGCTCCTTTCTCCTCAGCAAGCCCTTTAGCTCAGTGGACATGCCGCAGAATACAAAATGTCAACTTTCTCTCCTTGAGGATTCCCAGTTTTATAAGCAATTACCTTGTATCATCTTTCTCTGATTGGGGGAGGGGAACCAGTTCCTTCCCTCCTCTGTAGTCACAAATATTGACACTCCCCAAAGATGACCTCCTCCACAAACCGCCCCCACCATTTTTATAGAACCAGGAGGTCAGTTGTCAATTCCACAAGGCATTTGATGGGTAGCCAACTCCAATATAGGGATCCTTTTGAATTAGAATGTGCTAGAACTCAGTACCTTTTCTTCTCAGCTGTGGGTTCCAGTTGCCAGTTTGGGAAAGACATAAAGAGCCCACTTAGCACCATACTCTACTACCACAGGGGATTTCTGAAAATATGTGCAAGGCAAAGATGTTTATGGTGGCAGATTTTAAGAGCACATGTATATGTTCATTTTTGGTGGCGTTTACTATGTAAGACTGCATTCCCTTGCTTTATTTCTCCAGTAGCCCTATCCATAAGTCTTTGGAAGCACAATCTGATCTCTTGTCTTGCCTTATTTTCTTAATTTTAGGTTTAAGATGCTAAATGACGAAAACTCCAGCCACCTGTTGTACTTCAACTGTGCTCTCAGGTGGTTTGCTCTAAGAATGGATGTCCTCATGAATATCGTCACCTTCATTGTGGCCTTACTGGTGACCTTGAGTTTCTTCTCAATTAGTGCTTCATCCAAAGGCCTGTCATTGTCTTACATCATCCAGGTAACAGCTGGTGCAAGGTTGGGCTGGGTCCGGAGGCTCTGGCATAGAATATATCAAGAAGGATGCTTTTGGATGGACATAACAAAATAAAAAATTAATGGTTTAAACAATAAAGTGGGTCACACCATTAAAAAGCGGGGTGGTTGTGTAGACTTCAGGCACAGCTGGATCATGGCTCTTGGCTTTGCCCACCCTTTTTGATGACTTTCCTCATAGTTGTGCACTGGTGACCAGCAGCCTCCAGGGTCCACAGCAAAAAGAAAGCATTACTTGCCCTAGCCACTAAACAAAGCCTGGAGATTTAGTATTATTGGATTAATTTAGACAACAACCTTCTGATACTGCCATAATTTCCATTTTGCAGATGAGGAAACTGACACCCAGAAAGACTTGCCCAAGATCATACACCTGTCACATGTGAAAGCAACACAGGGTCTCATGTTTGTCTGAATCTTGTTCCTTGATATATGCCTTACATTTTTCTCTTTGGCGACTTTTCCATTGTAGTCCTTATGTTTGATGCTTTGAAGCTCTAGAACAATGTATCTGAATGTGGGTCTTTTTTCATATGTTCTGTTTGATGTTATGGGTTCTTTTAGATTAAAGTCAAATCTCTCTTCAGCTTGGAATAATTTCTCATTTTTCTCCTTTGACACTTTCCCCTTTTGTTTTTTCTTTCACAGCTCATATTGGTTGAATATTGAATTTCTTGCATCCATTCTCTATGTTTCTTTTGTTTTCACTTTCTTATCTTTTTATTTTTATTCTGGGAATTTTTCTTAGCTTTGCCATTCAGCCATTCTTTCAAATTTTAAATTTGGCAATCATATATTCATATATTTAATTTTCAGAAGCTCTTAGCGCTGAGTTTTTAAAAGAATCATTTTTTATGTGGATGCAATATATTTTTTAATCTCTCTGAGGATATTAATTCAATGTCTTTTCCCCTGTTAAAGCCTCCTGTCTTCTTTTTCTCATATCTGTTTTTTCTAGAGTCATTTTTCATTTTGTTTATCTGGTTCTTCCTCTTTCAAGCCATTGGTTTAGTTCTTGTGTCTCTGGGCCTATTTGTACTTAAGGATGAGGGACTGGCTTGGATATTCGGGGTTCTTCTGCCTTTGTGTATGCCTTGTCAGGACTCTCCTGATAGGAAGTCTTAGAACTGTGGGTGGGTGGTGGGGCTGGCTTCACCTCAGCAAAGAAGCCAGGGAGCTGGTCTTTAGCACCCACACACTGAACTCCAAGGTTTTTTTGTTTTTTGTTTTTTTTTAACCTAGAATTCTCTTCCAGGAGCTCCGTTGATCCCCAAGTAGTTAATTCAGTTTCTTTAGAGAAAATTGTGTGCTATGTGTGTTTCTGTATGTCTGTGAGCTTGCATACTCCCATGCCTAATGACTGTCCAACTACCTCTGGTTGAGAGGAAGGGTGGAGGGGAGTAGATGAGTCTGAGGGGAGTAGGCTGTCAGTCAACCAGACTCTTTGTGGGCCCCATTCTCACACCTGGAGCCTCGTTAAGCCCCTCTAGCACATTCTGCCTGCATTTTATCAAAAGGTTTTCCTCCTCTTTCCATCTTGAAGAAATCTGTTCCTCTCACTCACTGATATCTCTTCTCAACTCCCCTGCTGTTAAAGGTCTATTCTTTTCTGAAAATTTTTGTGATATCATTTAAGTGTTATTTTGGGAAGGAGGAGGAATGAAAATATATTCTTGATACTCTATCTTAAGTGGGAAAAAGTGAATTTCCCTTGGGTAGCCAGTTTCCCTTATTGTGGATGTTTTCATTTGTTGTTGCCTAGTAAAATATCAAACAGATGATGTTGAACGGTTTTCCTTAATTGGTCCAAGTAAAACAGATTTTTCCAACTAAGGTCGTGCTTTTTGGGTGATATCAGCTTTCCGTGAGATTGTTTTCAAACATTCCTGTAAGGTCGGAGAAGAATTTGTACATATTGAGATCTATGGGAACACTTGCTCTCCAGCTGGCTTTGTGGATTTACTGAGCATTAGCCCCCTTTGGAGAACATGGAATCAAAATGACAGAGCTTCACTTAAGATGAGAGAAGATTCCCTAGATGGATGAGAAATTGGTGTGAAAATAAGTGCAAAGCAATATAATATAACACCATGGAGGAGAGTAAGCGCTTCCTGAGGCCAGCACTGTGCCAGTGTGGGTATTCTAAACTTGGGAGGGCTGCCCTGGCCTTTAGGAGCTGATGCTCTTACATTTAACAAAATACATGTATGCCCTTAGCAAGGGTAGGGTTCCTTCATTCATTCACCACATGTCCTCTTAGCGCCTAACGTGGGCCAGGAGCTATGCTAGTGGCTAAGGATTCAGCAGTACACAATCTGGACAGGTCCCTTGCCCTCAGGGAGCTTACATTCTAGTGGGCAGCTGGAATAAATAAAGGGGCAGTAAATAAATGAGGTGGCTTCAGAAGGTACATGTTATGAAGACAGTAAAGTGGGGTAATATGGTTGTCAGGGGGTAGGAAACATTACATCCAACAGCCAGAAGAGGCTGGTGCTGGGGATGACTAGCAAGCTGAGACCCAAAAGATAAAGAACTAGGCAAGTAAGACCAGAAGCAGAGGATTCTTCAGGGATATGCATAGAGATAGGCATGAGCTTGGTATGTTGGAGGGTCTGAGAAGTCCATGTGGTTTGAGAAAAGTGGTAGAAAATAAGAGCTGAGTGATCAGCAGGGGTAGAATATATTGAGCTTTGCAAGTCTGGGCAAGGGTTACTTCCTGTGTTCTATGACCAGGCTTCCCAACTGCAGCACTAGGGGCTTTAGGGCTGGAGACTCCTTTGTGTGAGGGGCTGTCCTGTGCGTTGAAGGATGTTTAGCAGCATCCTTGGCTTCCACCCATGAGGTGCCAGTAGTACCTCCCTCCCCCCATCCCAGGTTATGACAAATGTCCTCTGGAAGACATAAGCACCGAGGCTGAGAGCCATGGCTCTAGGAGGAGTGGAAAGCCTCCAGCCTGTCCTAAACAGGGAGGCAGTGAGGGTGGCCTGTTGAGGGGCTCTAGCAGGAGGGCAGACCTGCAGCGCTCTCCATCTCAGCCACCTGCTGGCATCCTATTGCCCCCTTTCTTTTAAGGCCCCTTGCTTCTTACTGGAGCTTTCTTATTCAGACTTTGCCTGATGAACTCCTCATCATAAATGTCTCCGCTCACACAGTACTCTGAACTACCCTATCCAAGGCATTTCCCAGCCCCAACCCCTCTCCCACATCATCCTGTGTTATGGACACTCCTGAAATTGTCTTGTCCACTAGAATGGAAGCCCCATGAATGGAGGGATCCTATATACAGCCTTTAACCCTGGAAACCAGTGCCCTGACCTGTTCCTAGCCCATGGCCGCTGCTCAACACATGATGTCCCCTAATGAATAAGACTGGTCCTGCTTGGAGCCCACCTGGTGATACATACTGTTGCTGCCCCATCCTTCCAGGGCAGACCAGTTGGTCCCCTACTGGCAGTCCAAGCCCAGGGCAGCTTGGAGGTTCAGGGAGTTCTCACACCCTAGAGCAGCCTCAGCAGTGACCAGAGCCTCCTTGCCCTGGCACACACTCCATACGATCTAGCAGACTTCCCTGCAGGATTGAATCCCAGTTGCCCACAGTGGCAACCTCTCACAAACGCATCTTATATTGGCTGCCTTCTCTTCCTTGTGTCACATCTCCATCCTCCTCTGGGACATTCTGGGTTCATCCAACACTGCTAGGGCTGCCGTAACAAATTCCAAGCGTGGTGGCTTAAAATGAGGGAGCTTGATCTCTGACAGTTCTGGGGGTCAGAAGTCCAGAATCAGGGTGTTGGCAGGGCCATATTCCCTCTGAGGGCTCAGGAGGAATCCGTTCCTTATTTCTCCCAGCTTCTGGTGGCTGTTGGCATTCCTTTGCATTTCTTGTTTAGTGACTTCATCATTCACTCCCTCTCTGCCTCTGCACATCATCTTGTCCTCTGTGTCTTTTCCTCCTCTTTTAGAAGGACTGTTGCCATTGGACTTAGGGCCCACCCAGGTAACCCAGAATGGTCTCATAGTCCTTATTGACCCCTGCAAAGATCCCTTTTCCAAACAAAATAACATTCACAGGTTCCAGGGATTTGGATGTGGACACTTCTTTTAGGGGTGACCATTCAACCTGCCCTAATACACTACATGCAATCAAATCTCAGGGTTGGCATCTAGGGAGCCAGGCCTAAGGTGGGTGATCTTAGGAAGCCACGTGTCCTAGTCTGAGCCTTGACTTTCTTGTTTCTATAGCTAGCAGACAAGCTTGATGGTTTTCTGGGCTCTTATGGTGATCTGGTTTTCAGATGCTTCTTGGCCAAGTGGAGGGGTGCAGAGATGCGGGATCCTGCCAAGTGGCAGCAAGGGGCTGAAACCCAGTGGTTCTATGGCTCCCAGGGAAAATTCCCACTGCTCAAACAAAGAGGCATGTGATCAACTGGTGTTGTGGTGAGATGATTCTCACCATCTGGAGTGCCAGGGAAAAATGTAATTACCATTTGTTTCTAAATACAAAGGAAGTGTTTAAAGGCAAAACACTCCAGCAGGAGTGTCTTTCACTTCTGGGAGCTTGGCTGGAATGCAGGCCTCCTGCTTGTGTGTCCTGCGTGAGGGAGGGGAGGGGTAACTCACAAGGGCTGCCTCCTGAAAGGCGAAACAGCAGAACCCAAAGGAGAAGCTCTGCTAACTGTGGCTGCTTGCTCTTTCACAATAGCTGAGTGGACTGCTCCAAGTGTGTGTGCGAACAGGAACAGAGACCCAAGCCAAATTCACCTCTGTGGAGCTGCTGAGGGAATATATTTCGGTAAGATATTGGTGCATCAAAGAATAGGGAAGGGTTAACTCTGGAAGGATTGAGGCAAATATTTTATCTTTTCAGATGTGAAAGGGATCTTTTGAAAAACCAAAATCTAACCAGTCATCCCTCTTCTTAAAACCTGCATTTATGATACAATTTAAAGTCCTTGCAGTTGTATGTGAGGTTCATTTTTTTTTAATGTCCCTAAGGGTAGTTTCTATATAAAGAAAAAGACAATTCAGTGGCTCACTTTGGTTTCCAAAAGTTAATATTTGATAGATTAAAGTTGTAAATTGAAAACAAAAACCCCAGTCGAACTATTTTTTAAAAAGCTTTTATATTCAACATACAAATGTTGCTATTCTTTGAAAAGAAGTCTAGCCAATTCTAGCAATCACTTTTAGGAGCCTTTGAATAGTGTTTGGCACCTTTACAAACTTAATTAAACACTTTTAAACATTTTAAGCTGCATTTTAAAATTTAATACATGCAGTTTTCTTTTTAGGTACTTCAGTGATCTGATTTAACAAACAAACCTTTCTGAGTTTGTATAAATCTAATAAACTAAACTTATAAATATAGTGAGCTTTAAGTTATCATGACAGCTCCAATGCCATATATAAGCGGCAAGCTTTTAACTTAAAATCATGTTAAATCAATTATTCAATTATACATTTAAATTAGAACCACAAACCCAAATTCTATTAATATTGTGAATACTTGAAACACCACATATGCAGATTTCTTAAACTAAAAATATTATTGTAACAGTTTGTTTCTCTTAAATGTTTTTATTCTTAATTCTAAATCTTTTAGGGATTACACACTCACTCTTTACAAATACAATTATTTTCTCAACTAATGAGATTGGGGCTGATCAGTCACCCCGATGGGACACACAGGCCCCTATTTCTACTTGTTAACAGGGACTTCACTTAAGAATGCTTGACTCCTGAATTAAGTTTTGTATTTCTTGGACTCTAAGGAAACTTGAATGTCCTTTTCCTGTAGCTCTAAAGACCTCTGAACTTGACATCCTGGATCTTGTCATTTTTCTGGCATCACAATGACTCTTGCAGGTACTGAAATGTATCTGATAGGATTCTGCAAATCTCAAGGCTCTGTCTGGATTTGTCACACAGTTTTAAGGCCACACTGCTGACATCTACCCAGGCCCACAAGACCCAGTGTGAGCTGTGTCTTGCTTGTTCCTCTAAGTCATACATCCCTTTATTCACTAAGCTCCAGCCAAGTGACTTTTCTCTCTATTCCTCAAACTGCCAGTCTTCCTCTGGTCTCAAGGCCTTTGTACTAACTGTGCTCCCTGGAAGGCCCTAGACTTGGATCCTCTTGTAGCTGGCATTGTCCTAGCATCCCAGGTCTCAGCTCCAAGGTCACATGCCTTCTTCAGACCTCAAGTACTTTTACTCTCCTTGTCCTCACTCACCACACAAGTCACTTTCTATATTCTATTGCAATACTCTGTTTTATTGTCTTCATTTCTGATTTTTATCCTGTTTATTATCTGATATCCCCACTGGAGTGTGTGTCCTTCTGAGTGCAGGGTCCTAATTGTTCTACTTCTACACCAGTACCTAAAATTGTGTGAATGAATGAATGATTGAATGAACTGAATAGAAAAAGCAAATGACTGTTAACTGTCATTGGTCATCGTCCTTTTCAGACCTGTGTTCCTGAATGCACTCATCCTCTCAAAGAGGGGACCTGTCCCAAGGACTGGCCTAGCCGTGGGGAGATAATGTTCAGAGACTATCAGATGAGATACAGAGCCAACACCCCCCTTGTTCTTGATGGGCTGAATTTGAACATACAAAGTGGACATACCGTTGGGATCGTTGGAAGAACAGGTTCTGGTAAGGACAGGTTCTGCATTTGTTTCTTTCAGGTTATTTTTTTAGAATTTCCACTGGAGATCCTAGTCAAGTCACACCACAGAGTGATGTGTGTGTGTGTGTCAGATTGGCTGTTATTTTCCTCAAATTTACTATAAAGTAGGATTTCAGGTTGAATGGGTATCTAGGGATGGAAGCAAACATACATCAGCTTTTGAATTAATTAAGTGAGAATCATTCTGGTGAAGCAAGACCCCGGAGATAAGTTGTGGGCTAAGGGCCACTGCAAAGATGGACAGGTTAACTGTGTTAGGCAGCCCTATCCCCTTCCCCCACCTCAGTAGGGACTTTCTGCACGATCATCCACACAGAGCCATTTCCATTGCATCAACAATTCCCTTAATTAAGTGTTTGGATATAATAGAAGCACAAACCGAAGTCTGATTTGTTGCTGTTGCTTTCGTTGCTCCCAGGAAAGACATCTCTAGGAATAGCCTTGTTTCGTCTGGTGGAGCCAGCTGGTGGCACGATCCTCATCGATGAGGTGGATATCTGCACCATTGGTTTGGAAGACCTCAGAACCAAGCTGACTGTGATCCCCCAGGATCCTGTCCTGTTTGTAGGTACAGTAAGGTAGCTGTTTTGATCATTGTGCATTCCTATTTTTGGAGAGTGAAATCAGACTGACCGAGAACTTTGTGGTGTCTGTCCCCAGGGCATGGCTGGCCTGGGGCTGTTCTGCCTGAGGGGAGAAAGCAGCATCCCAAGGGGCTCACAAGCCCTGCTGGTGCCTGTTTCTGAGTCAAGCCCTGGGAAGAGACAGGGATTAAGGCCCTGAGCATTGCATGTATTTCATAAACACACTATTGATAAGCAAAGTTCTTAAATACTCATAGACTGAGAAGATATCTCAGTAGTTCTAGGCGCCCCTAGTTTATGTCTGTGTCCTAGCATTCCATCAGGTTTAGCAATGGCCGCTCTGAAAAATATCCCATTTTGCACAATAAAATAAATGATTATGCAATGTATATAGTTATTCACTGGGAAGTAGGTTAATTTATTTTCACTGCAGAGTGAACAGGAGCTGTTTTAAATATGAGAACAGTAGGGTGGTAGCTTCTTTGGGGCTCAAAATCTGATGTCAAGGCCCAAGGAGAAAGTCACCATTCCTCAATGAGCCCAGTACAGTGGCCATCCCTCTAATGAGAGGGCATATCATGAGAGGGGAACTTCATCTGTATTTCCTATATTTAGAGCTGATCTTTATGTAGAGTTTCTTGTATGAAAAATGCATTCTACCTCTTGAAACAGCAGACTCACACACTACATCTGCGATGCTCAACCCTCTGCAAGGCCCTGCCTCTGAAGGCTGAGTGAATGGGGTGCCAGGATGAGCTTCTGGCTTTCTCTCTCTGCTAAGATTTGTATCAGGTCAACCCCACTCTTCTGCACAGGGCTGCTGAGAGGCCCAAGCATGTTTTTCTGAGTGTCCAGTTGGTGCTGCCTCTTGGCTTTACATGTCTCTGCCTGTCTTAGTAGTCTCTGTTTCATCACAGAGCTGTGGACCCTTGGTCTCAAGGCCTGAGGTAGATAATTTATAGAGTGCCACCCTGGGCTGAGCACTGCTCCCGGAGCATGAGATCATCGCATACTGTCTCCCACTCCCCCTCCCCGCATTCTGCAGAAAACTCACTCCCCTGTCCACCTTCTTGTCCTCACAAATCCAGCTCAGCTCCCTCTCCTTTCCTTCGTTGCAGGTACAATTTGGACCCATTTGAGAGTCACACCGATGAGATGCTTTGGCAGGCTCTGGAGAGAACGTTCATGAGAGACACAGTAGGTCTCTGGGGTTGTTGAGAATGAGTCTGCTTCCCAGCATCACAGCCCTAGATTCCTGGCCTAGGTTTAAATTTGAGAAGCACCTGGGCCAGCTCTTGGCCGGTTGTATTTGTGGGCACATAAGTCAGTAGAATACAATCCTAAGTTACTCTTATGATGAAAAGCAACAGTAAGATTCTGCAATCTGGGAAAGAGTTCTATGTGCATTATCTCACTTGGTCCTTACTACAATGCTCTGAGGTTGGTACTCTTATCACTAATTTTAGATGCAGGAAGTAAAGCTCAGGGAAGTAGCACATCCAGGCTAGTGTGTAGCAGAAGAGAGACTTGAACTCAAGCCCATTGGATTCCAGCACAGATGGAATGCCCCACTACTCTGCCAATGGGCTCATTTGCTTATCAGAACAGATTAACTACAGAAAGTGAGGTGGTATGGGATGAACTGGGAGTGCCAAATATGACTGTTGGAGGGGGCTGAGTCCTCTGTGGGGGGAACCCGTCCTATAAGAACTGCAGCTCCAGCAGGGTCAGCACGGGAGCATGACCACCTCTGCTGCCCAAGGGCATGTTTTCCACAACTAAGTGAGCATTTCCCAAAGCCACTTTGACTTGTCTTGCTGGATAAGTCAGACCTTGTCTTATCTTCCCCTGATGACTAGAAACCTCTCTGATCCCTTCTCTATTTTGTCCATGGAAATAGCAATCCTGAAAGCCACTTCCACTTGTTCGTGTGTTCTCTGGAACTGCATGTGCGCTGTTTACACTCTTCTGATGAGTTGGCTACGGGGCGCTCTGAGTCATACTGTGATTTTAAATCATTAACGTCCGCCTATTCCCTGGCTTTTTCCTGATCCCGTTTGCAATATTGAAATGATTGTTGTTTCACACTTTCTTCCCCACAGTAAAATAAAGCAAGCTGATGGATGCAAGGGAAGGGGGCAGTCAATATCGACGATGTAGGACAATTTTATAGATCATCAGCACAAATGTAGCATTTTCTGTGTTTTATAGATAATGAAACTCCCAGAAAAATTACAGGCAGAAGTCACAGAAAATGGAGAAAACTTCTCAGTAGGGGAACGTCAACTGCTTTGTATGGCCCGAGCACTTCTCCGTAATTCAAAAGTAAGAAAACAGCACGGAAAATGGATTGGTCAAATTCTGGATAGTTCCTGCAGCGCCACTAAATCCAGGAGACAGAGCCACGTGTTTATCTTTCAGCAAAGAGAGAGCAATTGAGCCATTTAAAAACTGATCACTTTTTCTTAAGACAAAGTCGTGAGGGGTAAAAATTGAAAAATAACAGCCATTTACAGCTATAACACCTTCCTCCCCTGAGCTTCCCTCTGGGAGGTCTTGCTTAGGTATTCACTCTGCTCTCCTAAGTGGGTTGAGTTTGAAAAACCTGCCTCTCAACTTTTTTCCTTTGTCTCTGAACAATTCTGAGTGGTGATAAACTGTACCCAGGAATGCTAGGATATGGGGACTGTAAAATGTATATCTATTTTTCTTAGTGACTTAGCCACCCCTACTTACTGATTCCAAGAAAGGATTATTGTTCCTTTAGAAATCTCATTCTCATCAAAAGTGTAACCCATTGTGTGTGTTCTCTAGACATGCGAATGTCAGGTGAAAGGGAGCCAGCATGTATTAGGTTCCTACTGTGGCACTACACACTGCTAAGTGGTTTATGTGTCACCTGCATTTCATACTCATAATAAGGCCTATCTCCCTTTCACACACAAGAAAGCAAACCTCAGAGAATAAGTAACTGGCCAATGTCAAGCAGCATTAGGGTAAGTTCAAGGGCTCTGATTTGTAAAACCAGATCAGTCCTATGATAGGCAGAATAATATTCCCCCAGCGCCCAAGGATGCCCATGTCCTCATACCTGGAACCCGTGGGACTTAGAAGACGTGATTATGTTAAGGATCTTGAGATGGGGAATGTATCCTGGATATAAGTGGGCCTGCTGTATTCACACGGGTCTCTATAAGAAGGAGGCGGAAGAGTCAGAGAAGGAGACGCAATGCCAGGAAGGGCCATGGACCGCAGAGTGCAGATGGCTCTAGAAACTGGAAAAGGCAAGGAAGCACTGTCTTCCCTAGAGCCTGCAGAAGGATGCAACCCCAACAATACCTTGATTTTAAGATGTCTGACCTCCAGAACTGTAAGATAATACTTTTGCATTGTTTTAAGTTTCTAAGTGTGTGGTAATTTGTTACAGCAGCAATAGCAAATGAATATAAATGCTGCTATTATACCTTATGCTGACTCATGTTAGCACAGTAGATAAACCTGCATGGCATTTCTTTCTGCCAGTTTGTGGGCTTAGAATAAGCCACTTGAAAAGAGGTGTAAAGGAAATACAATTTTGTTCCTCCAGCAAGTCCCTGTGAGGAAGATGAAGATGGATATTTAGTTCATTACTTTTCTACTTTTCTTCTTTTTGCAAAATAGAGCCCAGACTATAAATTTCCCTCTGGGTACAGCTTTGTCTTAGTATGACTTTTGCTTCCCCAACAGATCATTCTCCTTGATGAAGCCACTGCCTCCATGGACTCCAAGACCGACACCCTGGTTCAGAGCACTATCAAAGATGCCTTCAAAGGCTGCACAGTGTTGGCCATTGCCCACCGCCTAAGCACGGTTCTCAACTGTGACCGCGTCCTGGTCATGGAAAATGGGAAGGTGCAGGAAGCTCTTGTTGGCTTCATCTCCCCAGAGACTTCAGGAGTTTGGGCTTTATGGTGGGTGAATATTTTCAGACAATTTCAGTTCTTCTTCTCTGATTTTCAGGTGATTGAGTTTGACAAGCCCGAAGTCCTTGCTGAGAAACCAGATTCTGCGTTTGCGACATTACTAGCAGCAGAAGCTGGATTATGAAGGTCCCAAGGCTGATTTTAGAGGAGGAGGAGGCTGTGTGAGATGAGTAGGATGAGTCTGCGGGAGAAGGGCTGTCATCCCAGCAGGCAGCCCTGGCTCCAGTGCCTCCCACCCATGGAGTACAGGCTGAGCTGGGGCAGAGGTTATCTCCCTTCCCCATACAGCCTGTGCCATTTCACCTCACTTGGCAGATTTGGGTTGGTTCTGGGTGGTGAACAGAGACAGACAAAGCTAATGGGTTAAAAACTGCCGTTCACCTCTTAAAATCCCATGGGTCTCTCACGTGTCTCCACTAATACCACCCCAGCACCTGAGAATGGAGACATTATAGTTTTCAGTTAGAAACCGAAGTAAACAGAAAGGCAAAATGCCTAAGGATGAGGTTTACAAAGGTTTCCTTGCCTATTATTGGAAAGAAAAAAGCAGTTTCCTTCCCATTTAACTCCTACTCACTTCAAGTGGTAACCACACAGATCTGTAGCTTGAAAGAATGATTGTAGTATTTGGTCCAAAAAATTTTTAATCATAATTGTATGTTCCAATTGATCTATTAGACTAACCAGGAAAACAAAATGCTGGAGTTTCTCTATAAGTGACATTTTTATATCTTCTTTATTGGTCATTAAAACGCAGCAGGAAATTAAACTATCCTGACATGTTGCCTTGCAATTATTTTCCTGAAGATGTTCCAATTTCTGTACAATTTCCTCTCATAGACCCTTGTTGCCATCTCCCTTGACTCAGTAATAAACCCTCATGATTGCTTACCAAATAAAAGTCTTTCTTTCCAACCTCAAGTTTTGTTCTGATGGATGCAGTAAAGATGTATTCCCAGTAGCCCCAGGAGTGACGGCTGCTAATTCATGGTGACATTTGAGGAAAAAAAAAAAGAAAGTCCAGCAGGCTCTCATGTAGTATTTGTTAAGGGACACAATTAGCAGTTCTGGCTGTTTCTTATTCCTCTGTCAAATTTCCAGTGAAGTGTTCAGGACTTACATTCCAGCCTCCAGCTGAGCTCTAGACACAGCTCAGGGAAATATGGTCAGTAAAGTTTTCGTTAGACACCTCCTCCTAATTGCCCTTCTGAGTCTTGGTCACATTCTTGCCCATCCTTCTAGATGTGGAGGAAGTGCCTGGCACATAGGAGCACTCGGAAACACTTGTGGCAGGCTCGAATGACAGTGTCTGATGAACTTATTCAAACACAGCTGTGGAACCTGGCAGGCTCCCCTCCCAGGTGCGTTTGCATGCTAAGAGCTTAATCTGAAGAGGCTGAGGTTTCCAACAGACAGGCCAATAGCCAGCATCTCTAGGACTAGGGCGTGGAAAGTTTGCCTCCAATCAACATTCTCTGACTCTCCTCTGGCAGGGCCTGGGCAAGGCGTCTGCCTGACCAGAGGTGAGGCCGGTGCACCTGACCCAGTCCCGTGAGTCTTGTGAATGCGTTAATGCCCTGGCTCAGGTAGCTCCATAGCAATTGTGCAACAACTCAGAAGAATGTGGCTGAAAAGGACTTGGGCCAGGAGTTTCCTGGGCAGCTCCATGCCAAGTTTGGATCTTTCTATAAAGGGACACAGTGTATCTTTACGTGATTTGAGGTTTCCCCATGGTGCCTGACCCTGATTTGGGGTCATTAACCCCACATACACACGACTCCAGAGCAACTATCCCAGGCTGAGTGTGGGTGTCATCTTGACAGATGTGTGATGATGCCCTTGATATGGCAACCAGGCTGGCAGTATCTGCTGGCTGTGGGAATTCATGCCAGTTGTGCAATGAGGGGGAGGGATGCTTTATTTTCTACCAACTTGGCACCAGCCAGACAATCAGTCTGTGATTTCAAGGAGATGTTTTCATGAGGACAGGGGATGGGCTGCAATGAACCTCGTTGCTCATTCACATGCATCGAAGGATGAATCACCTACAATTCATCCTACGTTCTCTGCCTACACCCTTCTCGGCATGGGCAGAAGAGGATACCAGCATTGATCCTGACATCTGATGAGAGCTTGCAATGTGCCAGGCACCGTGATAAGCATTTTTCCATGAATTATTTTATTGAATCCTCACCTTACCCCATGAGATGGGAACTGAGGCTCACTGAGATTAGTAACTGCACATGAAGAAAGGGACAGAGACGAGATTTGAGCCCTGACCAACCTGAATCTAGGGGCCATATTCTTGCCCCTCCACAATAGACCCCCTTCCCCTTGCAGAGACAGTGAAGGTCATCAGCATCATGCACAGGAAGAGTGACTACTGGAGGGATAGTTGTTTGCATGTGCAGCGACGTGGAACATGCTCGGTGAACCCCTCCTCCACCCCACTCATTGATGCCACTGCAATGTAAGCCAGGGAGAGTCTCTGTTGAATAACAGCCATTAGCCAGTATTCTCCAAAATACATGCTTAGTTAATTTAATCCTCACCCTATCCCTGTGAGGCAGGTACCTGCTATGATCTGAATGTTTGTGCCCACCTCCTCCTCACCCCAGCCAAATTCATATGTTGAAACCTAATCATCAGTGCAGCAGTGTTAAGAGGTGGGGCCTAAGGGAGGTGATTAGGGAGGCCTAAGGGAGGTGATTAGACCATGAGGGTAGAGTCCTCAGGAATGGGATCAGTACCTGGAGGGAGCTTCTCACCCCTTATGCCATGTGAGGACACATAGAAGACAACATCCATGAAGAATGGGTTCTCACCAGACGCCACATCTCTTAGCACTGTGATACTGAACTCCCCAGCCTCCAGAACTGCAAGCAGTACATTTCTACATTTCTGTTTTTAAATAAGTTTGTTTACAAATTAACCCACTTGAGATATTTTGCTATATCAGCCCAGACTAAGATAGTACCAGTGTAACTGATGAGGAAGCTGAAGCACTGAGAAAGTAACTTGACCAAGGTCACCCTGCTAGTGAGATCTAAATCCAGGCAGGTTGACTTTAAAACATGTGTTCTTAAATTCAATGTTAATACTGCTGGAAACTTGAGATTCTTCTGGTGAGAAAGAGCAGTGTTCAAGGTTGTAAAGCCTGTGTATTGGTCAGGATAGACTCAGTTATGCTTCAGTAACAAGTGAACCCAGATCTCAGTGGTTTATTTCTTGCTCAGGTGAGCTATGGCTGTGTTTTTTATCCCCTTACTCTGCGACCCAGGCTGACAGCAGTCTCTGCTTGGAATATCACCAGTCTCGTGGCAAAGGACCGACAGATGTTGCAGTAATTGCTATGTGCCACTTTCCTCCAAGCTTCATGGGAAAACAAGTCACATGGCCACTCTTGAGTTCAACAGGGTGGGTCATGGTAGTGGTAACCCTCCTCTTAAAGGGAGGGGCACCACAAAGCACAAGGAGCAAGTTTATTCCTCCAGAAAGTTGTATAATCCTCCCCTTTGGAGGGGCAGCAAATATTTTGTATAATACTACAATCTACCACAGCCTGGGTTTGGGTCCTGGTTTGATACCAAGTGGCTGTGTGCTCTGAGAAAAGTAGCTTGCCCTCTCTGAGTCTTTATCTCCTCATCTATCAAATTTGGGGTTCAGACTTAGTGCTAAGGTTCTTTTTTAGTTCTGACATTCAATATAGGAGAAACAAAAAGGAGATATGAAAACAGTTTCTAGAGTATTAACTGTGGAATTTTAGTGCCCTTTAAATGTAATTAAATATTTTTCTTAAATGTTAAATTTGTGAAGTTGAACAAAGTTTAACCAAGTTTTGAGTCTTTCCTTAGTGTCTCCTTTGATGCTCATTAGGAAATAAAACATTCGTTGACATTTTATTCTCATTTATTTTGGTGCCAAAGCTTGGGTATGCTCTGATTTCATCTGCCTATTGGGTGATCTTATGCTCAATGTTATGATTAGAACCTCTTGAATATCCTTAGATATTTAGGCCACAGGCCAAATCCAGCTTGCTGCCTGTTTTTATAAATACAATTTCTCTGGAATGCAACCATGCTCGTTTGTTAATGCATTACCTGTGACAATTTTCACATTCCAGGCAGAGTTGAGTGATTGTGGCCAAATGTATACCCTCAAAACCCCAAGTATTTACTATCTTGGCCCTTTACGGAGAAAGTTTGCTGGCCCCTGGTTTTGGTCATTAGCGTGTGGTATGCTTCATGCTGGTTGTTGGGGTGGGTTCTAGAAGACATTTCCATCAATTGTCTGGCCTGTCTGTGGTAACTGAAGCCATGGCAGCCTCTTTGTGACCAGGGAGGAGGTGGATAGGTGCCTGGAGCACAGATACTTGCTATGACACTGAGCTGCTGATTTACCAACCCTACAGTCACCCTATATCTTGTCATGTTATAAAAGGATATATTTTCCTTATTGGTTAAGCCCGTTTGAGTTGGGCTTGCTGCTACTTGCAGCCACAAGCATTGTAAATAATGCAGAAGATTTGTGCTGTCCTCCTTCCTGGGAAGATGCAATCCTCACATGAGAAAAAGAGAAATTTAGTCCCTGCCCTGGGGGTTACACTGTCTTCTCCCAACCTAGATGTGGCCTAAACGAGCATTAATTCATATCTGAGCAAGGGGGGGGGGTCCCGATTCTCATCTCTCCCCAAAGCTGCAAGCTACTTATGAATACTTAGCTTGCCTTCCCTGCCTATAGCCCAGATCAGAAAGACTCAGAAAGAACTCACAGATTTTATTTTTGCTATTCAAGTGAACAGATCTTAAATTGGCCCAGAATTGTTGATAAAAACGTGAAATGTTCTTTGCTAAGAGCTGGAATCACTTTGGCCAGTACAGCATGATTTAAAATGAATTGAAAAATGCAGGTCAGTTTGGGGTCAGAAGGACGATCAAAGAAATCACTTTTCTTTTGGCCCTGTGTAGAAGGTCACCTCCGGGTGAAGCCAAATCAAGCATTAAAGTCTTCAAATAAATGCTGATTTCCATGGAGAGGCACTGTCTGGCTTTGTGATGTACACGTTCACGGCTTCTACTGAAAGCTTTCCTTATGCTGGGACCAGCATTCAAGGGCCAGACCAAGTCAGCTTCTGTTTTAGCACAAAATGTAGTGGCAGCTGGGTTGAACTTGACCCCCAGTCTCTGAAACTCTGGGCCTCCTTTACCTGGCAAAAATCACACCAAAAGAAACCTCAATTTGGTTTGCTTTAAATTTTTTTATTATGATAAAACATATATAACAAAATTTTCCATTGTAACCATTTTAAGTGTACACTTTAGTGGCATTAAGTACATTCATATTGTTGTGCTACCATCACTGTCCACCTCCAGATATTTTTGTTCTCAAATGGAAACTCTGTACCCATTAAACTCCCCAGTCCTCCCTTCCCCTATCCCCTGGCACCCACTATTCTACTTTCTATCTCTATGAATTTGACTACTCAAGGTACCTCATGTAAGTGAAATCATGCAATATTTGTTGTGTCTGGCTTATTTCAGTTAGCATAATATCTTCAAGCTTCTTCCATATTGCGTGTATCAGAATTTAATTCCCTTTTAAGGTTATCCTAATAAGTGTGAAGTGGTATCTCAATGTGGTTTTGATTTGTATTTCTCTAATAATTAATGGTATTGCACATCTTTTCATGTGCTTATTGGCTTTGAATTTTTTAAAAGAGAAATTTACACAATCCCTCTTGCAAGGTCTAATCTTTAATATGCATTCTTGAATGAATATTTCTATGTCAGTATTAACAGGAATTTAGAGATTATAATTATTAGCTATGGGCTAAGCATCTGGTATACATTATGTCATTAAGTTTTTAAAACAGTGCATGAGGTGGGAATGATTCTTCCTATTTGCTCAGGGACATTGTGTGCCTTCCCAAGGTTACCCAGATGGTGGTGGAGGAAACTAGATTCTTACCCCGGAGCTGGCTCTTTCAGTCCAATCTCTTCACTTTACAGATTAGGAGACTGAAGTCCAGAGAGACTAAACCTGGTCCAACGTCATCCAAATACTGGTAAGAGGAGGATTAGAATCCTGAATCCCAGTTTAGTGCTATGTCCATGATGCCACATTGTATCAGACTTCTCTAAAGGAAAGTAAAAATAATCACTCTTTCTCCCCAGTTTGCCATATTATTGGAGAAATGACTTAAATGTGCCAAAGAGCATACAGTAAAATACCAGGGAATGGACTGTAAGGTTGTGTGGTCAATTCATTCATCCTTTCACTTATTTATTTTTTTATTCATTCAGTATTTCAACTGATTATTTGTTCTTTGAATCTTCCTTCTATTGAAAAAGGGATGGGCGAATAAGAGTTGGAAGAAATGAGAACAATTTTGGAAATGACCAGCGGTCCTTATAGGACAAGTATGGGCCACAAAAGTGATGAGGACTGGGAATGGTGTTGTTCCTGGTCCTGGATGGGGAAAACATCCGAACAAAGCCCTGGATCTGAGGGTGAGCTTGGTTGAAGAAGATAGCAAACAACTGCTTACTAGGGCTGAGGACTAGTTGAAAAATTGTCAGCAACTTCACTGTATGCATTTTCAAACACAGTTGGTGACCACCAAAAGCTTGGATACAATTGGTGATGGGAGAACAGTTTGTTGTAGAAATAATTGGGACAGGCGCTTGGGAAGAGCCTATTAGCAATAAAGAGAGTCTGGCCAAGGAAAAGCGGGGGCCCCAGACAATCCCCCCTGCAGGAGAGCTAACTAAATTATGGGTATAGAAAAGGGGTTGTTTCCACCACTCCCAGTACAGGATGAGCATCCTAAGGGCAAACACTGCCAGTGACACACAAGGCCCATGTTTGCCAGTCCATAATGATGCACATTGGCCTTGCAGGGGGAAACTCTTTTCGGGAAATGTGGTGGAAAAGACAGGAGAGCCAAATCCCCCTGGTGTATCCATTTACATTATTTGCTTCTTTGCTTCTGCAGTTGGTAACTCAAAGATCATCTACATATCAGAACCATTTAGGAAATGATGAGGCCACTCTGTGCAGAGAATACATTTGACTTTGGCAACCTAAAGGGTTTTTTGGTAAGTGGTCATAATGGTGCTACAACTCTAATCAAATCCTCAGTTTTCTCAGATGCAGTGATTTTAGAGCCAAGTGGCCTTGCTCTAAGCAACATGTTAATATCTGGACTGATAAACTGGAGGACAGGGAAAAGTGACATAGAGAAAAAAATATGGGCTGGGATTCTAGTAAATATGATCAGTCAACACTCTGCCCAGATCCTTCTGGTTGTTAATGCTTTTGCTACCAGTAGTCCCTTTAACTCTTCTTCCAAGAACCATCTTTGGCTACTAGGGCCAGAGTGCCCACACCCAAGGAATGGCAGAAGAGGCTAGAAGTTTACATTCCTCCCGGTGAATTCTAAGCAGATAGGCCCAGCTCCCTTTTGGCGGAATTCTGAAGTGTAACTTACATTTCCTAGTTTCCCTGTTTATTCAGGGGAAGTTAACCTCTACAGGACTTTGCATAAAATCATATCCTTTCTGGACTTTTCTTCTTCCTTGTCTTACTTCCCTCTGGCACATACAGATTTTCCAAGAGAGCATATCCATGATAAATCACAACATACAAATCCTTGTCTCAGAGTCTATTTCTAGAAAATCTGACCTGTCACAGGGGGTCAAAAGAATCTAAGCTCAAACTCAAACCCATCATTTCCAAGTTCCTGGCACCTCTTCAGGGACCATGACTTGCTCTATTCTTAGAGCCTTAGTTCAGATGATGCTAACTCTAACAATTGTTTCCAGCATAGGCATGGAACCTAGATCTGGCCAATCAGAGTGTCAAATCTCAGTGGTGCTGTGAGAGGTTTGGGCTGGACACATGACTCAGGCTGGGCCCGTCTGAGTCAAACTCAAGACTAATGGAAAAAAGTGAGTTCTGCTTCTTGGATGGTGGGTATCTCATTTTTGATCTCACAGGGAGCGAATTTGCCTGAGAAAGAAGCCAACACAGAAGAAAGCTGAACAGGGATGTAGAGAAGATGCTACAGTGTGCTCTGGGTATCCCTCATCTCCTGCAAGATAGCGGTCTCTATGAGTGAATTTGATGCTCACTCTTGGTGACTCCAGAGCTTCTGAAGACCCAGAGTACCAAAATGTCCCCACTGTGCCAAAGCCATCCTATATTGTGCCTTGAATGAGGTGAAGGACCCTCACCAGATGGCCCAGACCCAGACCAGGGAGCCAGGGTGGGAACTACATGCTTTCTCACTGAGGATGTTTCCTGAGGAAAAATAAAACCATTTTGGTTTGAGCTGAAACACTATCTAGCTCCTTAGAGGTGACCAAGGCTTGCGTGGATCTGATGCAGTCTTCAGATAGACAGTGTCAGAACTGAATTGAACTGGAGGATATCCAGATGGTGTCTGCTGCAGAGCTGATTGCTTATCTGATGTGTGGGGAAAACCCACACACATTTGGTCACAGAAGTCTATGTGTTGATGGTTGTGGTATGGGAGCAGAGGAAAAATAGTTTTAGTTTTTCTACTAAGTGTCCTTACAAAAGAGGCTCGGGGGAGTTTGTTGGCCCCTTCTACCTTGTGAGGGCACATAAAAGGTGCATCTACTAGCCACCAGAACTGTGAGCAATACATTTCTGTTGTGTAAAAATTATCACGTATTTTGTTAAAGTACCCAGAACATACTAAGACAGGAGAACTGAGTAACTTGCCCAAGGATCTTGCATTTTTAAAGTACCATTACATATTTTTCAGTGCTTTTACATCTTTAATCTTCTTTTATTATTACAATCTTACATTAGGATTATCATTCCTCATTTAGAATTAAAAAAAACCCCAAAGCATAGAAAGTTGAAATAAATTGCCCATGGTCAAACAGTGATTCTCAAGTTGCCATTTACTCATAAAACCATAGAACCTCAGAACTGGAAGAAACATGACAACCATGCAGTTCCAAATGCTCATCTAACTAGTGGAAAGTTAGAGTCTCCAAGGAGAGAGAGGTTTGCCTAAAAGCAAGTGGAGCAAGTTGTGGTCTAGAGTCTTAATCTCCTCAGTTTTTTTATTCTACTATGCTCCTCAGACAGTATATGTCTCTCTCTCTCTCTCACACACACACACACACACACACACACACACACACACACACACACGCACACCCATCAGGGACTACTCATCTCCATGCTTACCTGCAACTTCTTACTCCAGGATAACCTCCCTCTAACTTCAGAAAGAGCATGCTAACCACAGTCACCTCTAAAGAGCTACATAGGGGCAACCCCCTCGGGTCCCCTCCCACTGTGGAAGTTTTTCTGTCTTCTCAATAAATCCTGATTTCTAAAAAACAAAATAAAATGAAATAAAAAAAGAGATACATCGTAGTGTTTCAGCTCAAACCAAAATGGCTTATTTGTCCTCAGGAAATGTCCTCAGTGTCCAAGAAACTTTCAGGTTTCCCTGAAAACTTAGAAGAAAAGCCAAGGAGTGAGGCAAGTACATGATCAAGAGACCAACATACCCCAAGGATGGCCAGGCCTCCTCTGTCTGACAGGACTGCTGAGAGGACTGTTGTCATCTTCTGCCCCTCATAAATTGGGAAGATCTGAGAGAATAAAGCCAGAGGAGGATGGGAGTGGAGTGCTTGATTAGTTCGTAGATAGGCAGTTGAACAGCTGCAGCCAGGAGGCCCTGTGGGCTCTCACAGGAGCAGAGAAGACATGATGACCGCCTGGGAGGAGAATGTAGCCAAGGTGAGTTCACAAGAAGAGAAGAGAAAGAGAAAACCAAGTAAATAAAAATTCCGTACTGCACTAGAAGAGTTTCAAGAACTATAACTGCTAAACCAAGGCTCTCCCCTCTCCCTTCTGAAACCCTAACACATGTAGACTGGTACATATCTCCTAAGTCAAAGTCTGCAGCACAAGTAGAATTAATAAAGGCAATGACATTGAAATGTATTTTATTAATAGACCTAAGTAGAAAACAAATTAAAATAACTTTCATAAATTAGTCCAAGCTAGGAATAGAAAGAAGATGCATAGGACACTATGTGTACGGGAGGGAAGAGGTGTTGGAAAGAGGTGAGAAGACATTGAAAAATGATTACCAAAAATTATTCATGTGAAGCCCTTGGTGACAGCAATCCCAGAGATGAGCTATCTGATTAAACTGAAACATGAAAGCATGGCAGTAATTCAGGGGATTGGCACCAGAGAAGAGAATAATATGAGAGCAAGGGAAAATTTGGAAATCAAGAAAGTGAAGAGCATGTCATTATATAATTGTGTTTTGCGACTGGGAGCAAAGTGAAGTCCCTGGGATCAGTCTTCATGTGGGATATTGATGGATGCAATGTCAGAGAAACACTGCCCTATAGAGGTCTCCTGATGGTGACAGCGGCTGTACAAGGGAAAGAAGGCACAGGACCAGTCAGATCTGGCAGTGATGATCATTTCCAAGGAAAAGTGAACCTAACACGAGCATTTCCTAAGGTCTCAGGCTTCATGGTTTCCTGTGAATTAACTGGAACCTGCAAAGGGATCTCAGTCCAGACAGTGTGGTTTGGTAGCTTTCCCTCAATGATGTCTCCTTTCCTCATCTGGTGAAGAAAAGGCAAAGGGGTTGGGGAAATGACTTATAGCAGAGTCAGTGTTTTCATCAACATTCCGTCATCTTTTTTCCCTACTGTTCCCAGTCCCCTTGCTGTTAAGGAGAAGAATGTTTGCAATTTTGGTTACCAAGCTTAAATAATAGTGACACATGTACACATGGATGTATGGATGGACGAGCCAGTGCAAAACCCCCTAGACGTCTCTTTCCTTGCTTTGGCCACAGATGACATTTCAAGTGGTAGTACCTCCATCATCCTGAGCCCCTGAGTAAATATATGAAGAATCCTCCTCCTCCTCCCTACTCCTACCGCAAGCTGACCTGAATAGAACACTTGGTATGAGTGAGAAATAAATTGCTGGTACGTTAAAATAAGTGATAAATCTTTGTTGGGTTGAGATTTTGTTATAATAGCATGGCCCAGTATACTCTAATATGCTACTTAATAAGCACCAACTACCTGTCAAGTTGAAACCTGTGAAAGCATTATGACATTAGTAAACTGTCTTAAGATTTGATTATTTCAATTAAACAAACATTTATTGAGTAGCCACCAAGTACCTGACATTGTGCTGGGCCCTGGGACTACTGAGATGAACAAGATTCAGGGTCTTTTCCTCTATCTGGGAGGCAGGCTCAGACATTTTACTTTATTGGGTTCAGAAGTTACCATGGGGAAACCAAAGAACTTAATCCCAGAAGCTTGGGTGGCAGGCATGGCAGAGGACCATTTATGAGTTGCATCCTTTGAGCTGGGATTTCCAGGAAGTATACAGACATACCAGCAAAGAAGCCTCAAAAATCATTTAAGTCAGAGGATTGAGGAAAATCAGAATATGCTCCTTTTGCTTCACTGGGCTAACTTAACTGCCACATAGTATTAAAATCACTTCAGACGATGCCCCTTCTTGAAAGGCTTTCCCACTTCTGCTTCCCCTCCTCACCCCCAGCGTGATACATAACCCCAGCCTTATTCTAGATTGAGTGGTCCTGCTCTCTGCCACAAAACACCCCTGCCGCCTGTTATAACAGCATTTCGTAATTCTCTGCTGGCTTGTCTGTCTTCCGTATTTTGTTGAAACTTCTTGATGGCAGAGACTCACTGTATTCTCAGTGCCTGGCAGAGGTCTTAACTCATAATAGTTATAAAAAATTGTGAAAAAAGTCAATAAAAATTGGAAAAATGAGTAGTCTAATCAGAAACAACTCAAGATTTTATCACAGACCTAAGGAAATCTGAGTTATTTCTGTCTCCAGCTTCCAGGTGTATGAGGAGGAAGATGACAGAGGGGAGGGCCACATAAGGCAGGAGTCTAGGAGCCCAGAGGAAGTGCAGTCCAGCTGGGAAAAATCA
This sequence comes from Carlito syrichta, assembly GCF_000164805.1. Taxonomy (NCBI): domain Eukaryota; kingdom Metazoa; phylum Chordata; class Mammalia; order Primates; family Tarsiidae; genus Carlito; species Carlito syrichta. Next base: position 33,433 of record NW_007253746.1, on the reverse strand, counting down.
GCTGAGCCAGGAGAGAACCGACCTTTACAAGCAAAAGGAAGAACAGCAATTCAATGTGGTAAGGTCATGGAGGTCCCATGAGCTATTGACTTTGTGAAATCATTAGGGGATTGACTGTTGACCAGAAAATAACATCTCCCTTCTTTACGATTTCTAATTTACCCAAGAGCCTCTCTGACTTTCTGGAATTTCCGTTAACACATTTAAACAATTCCATGGTAAATCCCAAGTTCACAGTTCTTATTGACATTCTCCCCAGACTGAGAGACCTAAAACTGATCTTGTGTCTGGGAGTCAACAAATACTTGATGAGCCTTTGTTATTGACTAGACACAGTGCTAGGAGCAGGGAAGGACCACGATAGGCTATATCTTGGCATTTAGGGCTATAGTCAACCAGAGACAGAGACATATACTGCACTGTCTAATAGCCCCACAATGTGGGGGTGGAATACAGAACAAGCCCAGCTAATATCAGGCATCAGAGTGGTCCAGGCACTGGAGCCAGGCTGGGCTGGTACTCACCCTGGAGGCAGGATAGGGGTGAGCTAAAAGTAGGGGGAAAACCTTTTTCCTAAGGACAGCAAGGATCAATACCATGAAAGTCAACTTCTATCTTCAAGTTCAAAGAGGAAGTTCAGAGCCAAAAATGAGAGAATTGTTGAAAGGTCAGAAGTCAAGAAAAGACTTGAATAGATGGGGCCAAAAGTGAAAGGAGAGAAAAACTCTGACAGTTCACCTGCTTTTATTGGTTATTAGCTATACCCTTTGTGGGTGGATAGATTTGTTTAAAGACTCAGGGTCTGGACATATATCTATGTAGTACTTCAAGCCATGACCCGCAAAATCCACTTCCATGGTGGTTTGTGGTCAAGAGAGTCCAGTCCAGCAATCAAGAATAATTTAAAAGCAAACCATCTTGTCCTTGACTTTCATTTTTCAAACACTAAGGAGGGCGCATACAGACTCCATTCATCCTTAACACATTCTTTTCTTCTTCCTCATCCATTTTGTTCATGTGCTGCCTAGCCCTGAATTTTTTTCCTCCAACCACTCTGAAAAACCCCACTCCCCAATTCTGTGTATTTCCCTTCCTCCTCCTTTCTTTAGATTCTGAGCCTAAAGAGTTGGTCTGTCAAGCTAGCAGTGCCAACACATTAGTGGGTAGGGGATCAGGAACGACTGAGGACATTCATCTTTCTAACATTGTATCCCATCAAATGTATGACAGACCAACAAATGCCAACAATGAAGCTGATGCCCAGGTCCTGAGTCTGCTATGAAACACCACAGAGGTTTCCAAGGACAGCATTGTTGGGTGTTCCAGAAAGAACATCCCATGTTCTTCTAGGGACAAGATAAAGTTTTCCAGGCCATGCCAAATCTAGAGGACATCTCCCCATGTCCCTGTGATGATCTAGACAGCAAGTGTAGGTTTGGCCCCACGTTTCATGGTTGGTTTCCCTGCTCGCTGCTTCAACATCAGCATTCTCAACCAACTTCATGTTTGCGCTTTGGTGGTAGGGTACATCTTAGATTTTCCAACTGCAAAATGACCCTGTTTTTTAGCACTGCAGGCACCAAGTCGCTTGAATACGTCTCAGTCTTGGAATCAATCTTGCTTGAGCCGAATTGTTGAGAACAAAGTCCCCAAGGACATTTCATTCATCTCAAATGTTGGATTTCCTGACATAATCACCTGGGGGTTGCTTGGCTTCCCAGTCTTGCAGCTTGAGGAGATTGGTCCCATTCCCTTACGGGCAGAAGCAGAGCAGGAGGGTTAATTCTCTCACAGGCAGCTAAAATATAATCTTTTTGTGCAGTGTGAGTCTGCTAGGAATTAGCCTAATCCACACACCACACTTGGAGTGTGAGAACTAGAATTAAAAGCAGGCCCATGGCAGCAGATGAACCTGTTAAGTGCCTATGTCAGCCACTTCCCAGCTCACTGTGTCTTTGAAAGGACTGGCCAAACATTCTCACTCAGCATTTTTCTTGCCTCACATCCTAATCATCTGTCCTATACTTGACTTCTTCCCTCTCAAGAACTCTGTAGCTCATAACTATGTGAATGTTGTATAACATGTGACTGTCAGTGAATACTTGTTGTATGAGATGTGTTCATAATTGAATAAATGTTGTTTAAGATGGAAAAGAAAACAAAACAAAACCGTAACAAGTCTACATCGTGCCCAGGCTTTAGAACAGTACTTCCCAAAGAGTGTTCTCCAGAACCCTAGTCCCTAACGATGAACTGTGAGAAAAAATTTCCTCGATCAAATAAATTTGGGAAATGCATTAGACTATAGCCCTTGCATGGAGATTTATAGCACAAGTTGACTGTGCCCTAGTTTGGGTTCCCCAAGAGCATTTTCTGAGACAAAAATTCCTGTTTCCTGGAAGGTGTGAGAAATGAGATAGGAAAGAAAAGCCAATTTAAAATGTCATATAGAACCAGCTACCGCTGTGAACGGAAGCTTAGACCTACTGGGGAACTTGGCATCCAGTTAGAACATGGTTCTCAGTGTCATCCCACCCAAAGGGTGGTACAGGAGAGCCAGGGTAGTCGCACACCAACTCCAGTCTCTCTTTGGTTGAGATATACTCTTAGGGATTGTTAATTCTTTGACACTCCTTATTGCCTGGAGCAGGTAACGTGAGCTGGACACAGATCCCCGGTGTGTGCACTGAAGTCAAAAGAGTCAGGAATGTGGGTGAACTCTGACCTTGATCACCAGTGCTTATTAACCCAGCATTTTCCAACTAATTTGACCACAGAACTTTCTTAGTGCTTTTTTCAAAGAACATCAGTTCTTACCCTGTGACAACTTTTGGATAAACCTGGTTTAGATCCTTAGCAGGAAGACATATAAACCAAAAGCTGGAAACATTGTGCTTATATATAAGAAGAACTGGGAATTTTTAGCCAGAAGAAAAAAAGATGAAGAAAATACTTGAGAGATGGAGGAAAGTATATGCAACACTGTCAGGCAGGGGAGACTAAGCCTTTCTCGTCCTGGAGGCCAGTGTGCATATCTGGCTCAATGAAGGGAAGAAATCTGTAATGATGGGGTCAGTCACTGAAGGGATGGAGGGGCTATGAGCTTTTTAGAGGCGGAAGTATTCTAGTAGCCTCGGGGATTCTGTGAGCGTGTTTGGGGGAAGGGAGTGAATGGAGTAAAGAAGGGGACACTTGACAAACGGCTAGAGATTCTGGCCCTGAGATTGTGTGGTTTTAAAGTCTCCTTTTTAATTCTTCCTCCAGATTTGGAGGACAAGAAGAAAAGAAAAGTCAGGGTTATTTCCCTTCCAATCTCTATGCTGACTTGGCATTTTCATCACAAGCCTCTGCCATGACTTTGTTTCTGCTGGAAGGCCCCAGTTTCTGAACTTTAGACAAAAGATGGAAGGTTCACTTCAGCTCACAAAGTAAATATTTTATTTGCTTATTAGTAGAACTGAGTTCCCCATTATGCATGCACTACTGCTTGAGGGGAAGCCTTCCCTTTTCACAGCACAAGAGTGGGAGGAGGGCACCGGAGAGTAGGAGCCCAGGTTCTGAAATCTTTGCCTGGCGTGGCAAAGGCCATGCTCCTCCTTCCTTCTTTTACCACTGTTTGAAAACTCCCAAAAGAAATCCAACCTGTGCTGAGATTCCCACCGACCCAAGCCCTAGATTGCCAAGGAGGCAGGCAGCTCTTCTGCTTTTAAGTCAGAAAGTTGTGTTTTTCTGTTGATAAGAAATAATAGTTGTCCTTTGTTCAAAGAGTCAGAAAAATGAATTAGCCCCTTGGGAACCTAGAGATTTAGTTTAAATTAATCTTCCAAAGATGTGTGGAGAACATGAAAAGAAAACCCAGATTAATAATAAAAAGAACCGAAGCACTTGTCAGAAAAAAAAATTAAAGAAAGCAACCCATACAATTTCCCCAGTCTCAGCAGCATTTTCCTTCCTGCTCTTTTACTGTCTTCCAGATCCTATGAAAACAGCCGTGGGTATGTAGTATGGTTCCAGATCCTTCTAACTCAGCTAACCCTTCTGACATTGCCCAGATGAGATATGCCCTTTTAACCTTTAATTCTCCCAAAGAGACACAATTCTGCACTGGCTTCAGGGGAGATTAGGACGTAGGAAAGGAGCCATGCTTGTCTTTCTGTCTTCCCCCAAATCCGTTTCCTGCACTCTGTCTCCCACTCAGTGTCATGGGAAACTAGATCTCCCAGACTGCCTTGCTCCTTGGGTGAACTGAGAGGAGGGGAAAAGCCAGGGTATTTCTTTCCGTTTCTCTGCTAAGGTGTCCCTGGCAGCAGCTGTGTCTCTTTTACATCTTGGGCTTCCCCCAGACAGTCCCTGCCACAGTTTTAGCTCCTACCTGGAGCTGACTTCTGGACCATGTACGTACTTCTGTACATCTCTTCCCACTGTCCTTCCAGTTGCCAGGTGATAGTGACTTCCTTTTGTTGCCAATTTCTGGCTCTCTTCATTGTCTTCTGCTTGGCTTCTTGGTTCTTGCATTACCAGTATCACCAATTCGCTATATTAAACTGTTTCTATTTGAAAGACCTGGAGTGATTTAGGCTTTTCTGACTGGATTCTGATTAGCATGGAAGTCTATCCTGTGGGTTGGGGACAAAACAAAGCAAAACAAAACAACAACAAACCTCTCTATTGTCCTCCATTGGCTAATGAAATGAAAAACTGACCCTCTTAAATGAGTATGCCAAGCCAGGCTGCGAGGAACAAGAATTTGGGTTAATATCATGACCCACAATAGCCACAGGGACCCTCAATGCCATAATTCCCCAAACCCCAATCTTTCTCACACCCAGTTGGGTTGTCACTATTACTTCCTATTATTATCCACTTTTACAAATATGGAAATTGAAGCCTAGAGAAGTGAAGTCAATTGCCAAGATCAGCATGGGGTTTGGACACAGGCAGTCTGACTCTGGAGCTTGTGCTCCTGACTGCTGTGCTACTCTGATCCACATGTTCTCCATGTGGGCCCCAAAATAAGCACCACTCAAAGCCCTCTGTTTCTGATCTGCTCAGACCTGTCCTTATTTTTCCAGTTCTAAATGGAAGTTGGGACAAAGAAGAAAACAACATAATGTTTCCATCGTAGATCTTTTTTGACTCCTAACCAAGATAAATCCCAAATCAGATCTGCTGTAAAGTAGTAGAAACAGTCTGGGTTCTAAATGCTTGAGCTGTGATTGTGGGGACCCCTTCAAGGATACAGATGCTCTCACCAATCCTCCTCTTTTGCCCTCTGTATGAGTACCCCGAGGACATTTGCAAGATGCTGAGTAAGGTTGGGGTGGGCCAACCACTCACAGAACGGTGCAAAGCTCGACACTCCATGAGGGGATAGGACCATGACTCTCACCTTATTACGAATTATCTCTAAACAACTATTGACACAAACTCGTTTTCTTCCAAGAAGCTTTTAGGCCATAGACTAAAAGGCTGTGTCCCCACCCATTCCCTGGGAACCAGACCTTGTTAAGAAAAGAACTTAGTTGTGTCCAAAAGTTCCTTGCAATGACAAATTAACTAAGCTTTTTATAAACTGCGGCCTTGGGGAGGAGGAGGAACTGGGTTATTCCCATTGTGTCTGCTCCACTGATGCAGGAAGGCTGTTGTCTTGCGGAGAGACCTGGAAATTCTAGAGTGACTGGAAAGACACAAAGCATCTATTGCAGAAAAGAATTTGCAAAAATCGAACTGGGGCTGACCTGATTTCTTACTGGTGAACTGTTGTCTGGTGCTGAGACTAAAAATGCAAGAAGAAATTTATTTCAGGCTTTTATCATCATCATCATTGTCATTATCAGCATTATCATCTTCAGCTACAAGCAATATTTGATACGTCTATTGGGTTAGCCAATCTGTTATGGCAGCCAAATACATTTTGGTCACTAATTATAAAATTAGGGACTTTACCTGGACTCAAGTCAATCAATCAAATATCCATCAACCAGTTTTTGGGGTATCTACAAATGTGCTAAACTACTGGTTCTCAAACCTGGCTGCACATTCGAATCATCTGGAAATATTTAAAACATACCAATACCTGGGCCTCACATCAGACCATTAAATCTAAATCTCTGGAGATGTGACCAGGCACTTGTATTTTTTTAAAAAGCTCCACTGGAAACGCTAATGTGCAGCCAGTATTGATAAGTGCTATAAGAAGAAATGTGTTAAGAACTAGGGAGGCGCCTGGCACAGTGGCTCAAGCCTATAATCCCAGTACTTGAGAAGGCAGAAGTGAGAGGACTGCCTGAGCCCATGGGTTTGAGAACAGCCTGGGCAAATTGGCAAGGCTTCATCTCCACAATAAATCGAAATTAGCTGGGCATGGTAGTGCGTGCCTGTAATTCCGGCTACTTGGAAGGCTGAGATGGAAGGATGGCCTGAGGTCAGCAGGTTGATGCTGGGGTGGCCGTGAGCACACCACTGCACTCCAGCCTGGGCTACAGAGTGAGACTCATACGCACACATACACACACACACACACACACACACACACACACACACACACACACACAGAGAGAGAGAACTTGGAGGGATTTAAAAAAAATCCTATCTCCTGACCTATAGGTACTTACTGCCGAGACGGAAATAAGATGCACTTGAATAACAATGTATTGTGCGTGTTAAATAATGAAACAAGAGGACAATTCAAGACACCAACAATTCAAATAAGACAATAATGTTTCAAAGGAGCACATAACTGACAGAAAGGAATCATGGGATGAGTGGGAAGGACCGAAGTTCAGCAAGTGGGAAGATGAGAGCAGGTGAGAGTGTTGAGGAGTGCTTTAGCAAGATCTGGAAATTGAGAAGGACTTAACGGTCAGAGAGCAGTTGGAGCATTTCACATGGAAACGGTCTCAATAGCTCTAAAATAGCAGATTAGATTTGCCATTTTCTGGAAGTGTGGATAGATCAAGTATTTATTAAACGGTGCATTAGTAAGAAAGAAGGTAAAAATGATAGGTTGTGGCTATGTTAATTTTCTTGACTATAGTCACCACTTCACTATGTATATGTGTATTAAACCTTCATGTGTACACCTTGAATATGTACAATTTTTTTTTTCAAGGTGGTTGGGGCGGCAGCTTTGTTCGTGCCAGTCGCACGCGCGCCGGTGTCTGGGAGCTGCGGCAGGCCGGCCGGGCCGCTAGCATCACTTGGCGCCCGGCATGACGAGCGCTGCCCGCGGCCCCCGCGCGGCCCTCCCCACCAAAGGCCGCAGAGCTGCGTGGCCGCTGCCGCCACCGGCCCGGCTCGCCTCCGCGGGTGAGGAAATTTGTTGCACTTCTTGGGGCTTTGTTTGTTTGTTTTTCCTGCGATTTTTATTTTAAAATTTTTTTTTCCTTATTCTGGACAAAATGTCGGTCCATGATGTAGACATCGTGCGAGGAACCTCGGTGGCACTGGGAGCTTTGCAAAAGTTTTCCAAGAGATAACTTCACCAAGATGTCCAGTGATTGGCAAAGGTCCGATGATGAGAGCCCCAGCACCAGCAGTGGCAGTTCAGATGCAGACCAGCGAGACCCAGCCACTCCAGAGGCTGAAGAACAAGAGGAAAGAAAACCTTCTGCCACCTAGCAGAAGAAAAACACCAAACTCTCTAGCAAAACCACTGCTAGTTATCCACTAGTGCTAAAAGAATTCAGAAGGAGCTAGCTGAAATAACCCTTGATCCTCCTCCTAACTGCAGTGCTGGGCCTAAAGGAGATAACATTTATGAATGGAGATCGACTATACTTGGTCCACCAGGTTCTGAATATGAAGGTGGTGTGTTTTTTCTGAATATCACGTTTTCATCAGATTATTCGTTTAAGCCACCAAAGGTTACTTTCCGTACCAGAATCTATCACTGCAACATCAACAGTCAGGGAGTCACCTGTCTGGACATCCTTAAAGACAACTGGAGTCCCGCTTTGACTGTTTCAAAGGTTGTGCTGTCTATCTGTTCCCTTTTGACAGATTGCAACCCTGCGGATCCTCTGGTTGGAAGCATAGCCACTCAGTATTTGATCAACAGAGCAGAACATGACAGGATAGCCAGACAGTGGACCAAGACAGTGGACCAAGAGATACGCAACATAATTCACATAATTTGTATGCAGTGTGAAGGAGCAGAAGGCATCTTCTCACTGTGCTGCAAATCTTTATAGCCTTTACAATATGGACTTTTGTGTATATGTTATACTGATTCTACTCTCTGCTTTTATCCTTTGGAGACTGGGAGACTTCCCCAAAAGGTAAATGCTAATCAAGAGTAGAACTTCGTAGCTGTAGATTAGTTATGTTTAAAACGCCTACTTGCAAGTCTTGCTTCTATGGGATATCAAGATGTATTTTGTGATTTACTAAGGATACTGGTCCTGAAGTCTACTAAATATTATAGTGCATTTCAGCCTAATTCATTATCTGTATGAAGTTATAAAAGTAGCCGTAGATGACTAGGAATTATGTCATTTGTATTAAACCCAGATCTACTTCTGAGTATGTGGTTCATGCTGTGGGTGAAAATGTTTTACCTTTTACCTTTGTCAGTTTGTAATGAGAGGATTTCCTTTTACCCTTTGTTTTTTGTTTTGTTTTGTTTTGTTTTTGTTTTGTTTTTTGAGTTGGAGTCTCACTCTGTCACCCAGACTGGAGTGCAGTGACCGCTTCCGGCCACCACAGCCTCGACCTGCTGGACTCCAGCGATCCTTCCACCTCAGCCTTCCAAGTAGCTAGAACTACAGGTGCTACCACACCCGGCTAATTTTTTGATTTATTGTAGAGATGAGGTTTTGCCAAGTTGCCCAGGCGGGTCTCGAACCCGCGGGCTCAGGCAATCCACTCACCTCAGCCTCCCAAAGGCATGGGATTACAGGCTGAGCCACCGAGCCTGGCTTACTTTTACCCTTTGTAGCTCAGAGAGCACCTGATGTATCATCTCAAACACAATAAACATGCCCCTGAAGGAAAACAAACAAACAAACAAACAAAAAAAGGTAGGTTATGGGCTGGATTGAAAATGGCCTTGACTGCCAGCTAAGGTGCCTGGTTTCTGTCTTGCAGGAGAAGCTGTTGGTTTCTGAGCAGTGGAGGGACAAGAGGCAGAGATTTTTGTTTATTTGGTCATTGGGGGTTTGGATTTACAGTCAGCCCTTGGTATACTCAGGGGATTGGTTCCAGGACTCCCCTCATATATCAAAATGCATGCATATTCAAGTCCCTGCAGTTGGCCCTGGGGAATCCGTGTATACAAAAAATCTGCCCTCCTTAACCACAGGTTTTCCTGTTCTGGAAATACTGTATTTTCCATATGTGTTTAGTTGAAAAATAATCCACATTAAGTGGACTCATGTAGTTCAATCCTGTGTTGTCCAAGGATCAACCATATAATGTAATAAAACATCTATGAACTGGAGCAGAAGGGAAGAGCCTGGGGAAAGAAGAAGCATTTAGAAGGCTATAGTGTTACCTCAAGATGGAGAACTTTGAATAAAACTGTGACTGTGTAGAGAGAGAGAGAGAAAGAGGAGGAGGATAAAACAGATGCTCTGGAGGAAGGATTCTGGCCTGAGTGACTGAATGGGTGATTTGCCACTACCACTAACCAAACAAGGAGGGAAAGCCAGCCTATGTAGGACAGGATTGAGGCTTTGGAACAGCTGTCCCACCATTGCTCAGTCACTTACTAGCCAATGAGCGTAGACTCAGAGATTTGGTTTTCTCATTTGTACAGTGGGACTTACAGTATCTGCTTTACATATTAATTGGGAAGATTGGAAATAATGCTTGAAATAATCGATGCCTACCATAGGACCTTGCACAGAATAATAGTTCTTCTGGTACTGTTTTTAGTATTAGAACACATAGGATAATATGTTTGGAAGGATGGAGGTTAGGTAATAAGTTGAGTTTTTAAAGGTGAAAGAGTTATATAAGCTGAAGAGAAACCAGAGTATTGAGTTGAGTCTTAGACAAGTTACACTTGCTGGATATCTTGGGCAAAATGTCCAACAGGCATTAGGAAATATGATCCTAGGGCCAAAGTTATGGCCTGAAATAAAGATATTAGGGTTGGGCATGGTGACTCACACCTGTAAGTCCCCCTACTCAGGAGGCTGAAGAATGAGTATTACTTGAGCCCAGGTGATTGAGACCAGCCTGGGCAACATAGTGAGACCCCTCACCTCTCTAAAAATAAAAATAAAAATTCAGGATTACCTACACAGAAGTGACAGCAGAAATTCAGGAAGGTGGATGAGACTGCCCAGAGAAAGCAAGTTGAATAAGGAGAAAAGGAGTTCAAGAATGGATTGGGTTTTTTGGGGTTTTTTTTAGTCAGTCAGTTACAAGTGATAGAACTCCAACTCAACTAGCTTAAGAGAGAGAAAAAAAGTGGGGGAGGGAGAAATCTTTATTGACTCAAAATAACCAAAGGTACAGGAGGAGGTATATGCAGTTTCACACAAGGTTACCTGACTGAATCTAGGTGATCAAAAGATGTCATGAATGTTCTCCCTGTGTTGTGGCAAAGGTGGTCTCCAAGCTTCATGGTTTCAGTTTAGAAATCCCAGCAGGAAAGAGGACATGTCTTTCCCAACAGGCCAAAGTCTTCCTTCCAACAACACCCCCCCCCCCACTTTTTTAAAGTAAATAAAGTTTTATTGGAACACAGCCATGCCCATTTGTTTATGTATTGCCCATGGCTGTTTTTGAGCTATAGCCACAGAGCTGCAGTTACTATAGAGACCATATGGCCTGCAAAGTCTAAAATATTTACTGTTTGGTCCTTCACAGAAAAAGCTTGCCAACCTTGGCACGAGAATCTAAGTCCATAAGAACAGGGACTTTTTTCTGGTATAGTCACTGTTGTATCCCCAGTGCTGGAAGAATGCCTGGTAGGTGCTAAGCACTCAGTAAATATTTGTGGAGTGAATAAATGAAGGGGGAAGTGAATAGTGGTGTGATGTCTGACTAGATGTCTGATGCGGAACCATAAAGGGTACCAAAACTCAAAGGGGATTGGCTTGAGGAACTTGAGGAAGAACCGAGGAGGACATGAGTCTCAAGCAGGAGCCATGTCTCAGGAGCTCAAGTGGGACAGCAGATTGGAGAGGGAGACCCACTGCACGTGGAAGGCCTGGGAAGAGGTTCGTGTGTCTGGACATTGAGGGGACCCTGGTGAGCTCCCCAAGAACCATTTCAGTGGATGCAGCCTGAAGAAGGGGAGGGGTGGGAACAGTTAACGTGTGCCATATTTTAGGACTTGAAAAGGCCAGGTAGAAGGGGGACAGTCTTTTTTCACATTCAGAATTTTAGAGAGGTAAGGGCAGGTCATGCCTGGAGGGGGCTCTGTTCTTAAAATGCCTAGATCACTTGGGATCTTGGCTTGGAAGTTAACCCCTGGGTGCCCCGACTGCTGATTCTGAAGCTGAGGCATGTCACAGAGTCCAGTATCACACATGGTTAAAAGGATCCATTATTCCTTTATTGACTAACTCACATTTCCCTCCAATTGCCAGAGCTCTGGGCTTTTCCCAGTGGGTTGGACATCTTCTCAGTTGCTGTAATAAGCCCTGGGGGAATTGCCCTGTATGCTGTATGATAATTTAAAGCAGAAAGTATAAGGACTGGGTTTTTTCTTTCTTTTTTTCCCCTTGCGTTTAACTCAAAGTCCCTTTCTGCTAACTTTATCGGAATATATTAATTGATGTTAGAATCGTCCAACTCAGTTTTAGTTGTATCTGAATCAATTTAAACATTTGCAGAGTCAATTAAAGGCAGGATCAAGAGTTACAGCTCCATTCTTAAGTGCCAATTCCCTCCCAGAGGAATTATTTCCATACTGTTTTTTTTTCTTTTTGAATCTGATGTGAGTTCAGGTTAGTGAAGGAAGTATCCAGTAGAGTTTCAGCACCAGTAGAATTCATAGATCCCTTTTCCCTTTTCCCCTTCCTCCCAGGCCTTCCAAAATAGGCCTGGTGCTTCACCAGCCTTTGATTCTAGGGAAGGGGATTGTGGAGGGACTTGACAATGGAGGCTCCCTTCGAGCAAAAACAGTGTTGGCATAAATCTGTTACCTGCACTTAGCTATCCAAGGACTCCCTTGGGATGTTGTTTCAAATAAGCTTTTGCATTTAGGCTTTCTTTAAGAAAAGCTGTTTCAACTGCCATCCACGCGAGGCATGTGAGGTTTTGTTAAGTCATTCCCTGGGAAGAGAAGACATTCGGTTGCTTAATAAAGGGCTCTCTCTCACGGGTTCCATCACGTTTTTCTCGCCTTGGCTGGTCGCAGCTACTTGTGGGGGTGTGAGGATAGAAGCAGAGACAGGAGCCCTGGGGTGAGGCATCCTCCCCTCACTCGTTGATAGTTGATTCTTCTGGACTAAAATCAAATCAGAGCTGGAACCCTGGTTTCATGGGGGCACACTGGACCAGGGAGCTTGGAAGTGTGCTGGGAGGCTCTCCCACTCCTACCCATCTCCTAAGCTGTACCCTCTGCCTCCAGGGCCATGGACCCGGAGGTCTTACCTCACTCCTTACAGGGTCAATGCGAGCATACATTTGTGTGCATTTGTGTGTGCTGAGAAACCAAAAGGCTAAACTCCACCTCCAAAAAATGAAAATTAGATCCATGAATGTGAGCAGAGAGGGCGGAGGGGACATTCTAGGCTCCTACTAATGTCTAGAGACATTTTTAGAACAGTCATGGCATTGCAGCTTGCTGCCACTAGGGGCTGCTGTGGTTAGGCAGTAGTACCAAGAGCAGCGCTGTTTACGAGGAGGAAAAAAGAAAAGATACAAAGCAATGATTCTTTCAATTGATGAATAGTTTTGTGATTTCAGATGATTTGGGTAGCGTGCTTGTCCCCTGCCCTCATTTTGCAAGTACGTGCCTCCTTTCTTATGCGGTGGCCTTCCCGGGACGGCCCCATCAGAAGGTCTCCTCTGTTTGATCTGCAGACCTTGTACTGACAGGTGCAGCCTGCTATGGCTGACAGGCTGGGCTGGACTCTGTGCTCCGGGAGAAAGACCTCTTCTCTCAGGAGAACTCTTCCAAGGATACAGATGGGAGATGGTTTCTCAGTTGTAAACTCGGTAGTAAATGTGAAACAAACTAGACTGGGAGGCAAGGTATGCTCAGCACGTTTCCCAGATTCTGTAATTCTCCATTTGGCTAAAACCAAGACAAGGAACAGTCAGTGCTTCAATTTAATCCAACTCAGCATTCATTGAGCGCCTACTATGTGCACGACTCTGTGCTCTAGTTCAATAGTATCTGTATAGGCTCTCTTTGGATGAACTGGGTTAGAAATTTGGAGGATGGGTAAGGCAGGACAACAGTAGAGAGGTTTTTAATAAGAGGGCTCAGAGGAGCTAGGGAAGTAAGAAAAGCTTGTAAATTACATCTATTTAATTTACCAGGAAATAGAAGCTGGATGAGGGAAACAGTGAATTAAAGGGTAGGGCGTAATGCTTTCTTTATTTCCTGTGGCTAAAATATATGAAAGCTGGAAAAATGAAGCCCTGCTGCACAGCAATTTCTTCCATGTTGCTAAAAGGTCATGGTGGCATTGTTATTCTTCTTATTATTTTTGTCATTCTTATCTTGGACATTTTTTTGCTAGTGTGAACAATTGACCACAAAGGACATGCATCATTGCTTATCAATTTAACCCTTTTCAATATGGAAACAAAACTAAACAAAAAACCCGTTCCTCCTCTATTGGAAATCGACCTGCAAGTAGCAGCATTACTAATGGGGTCTTCATGCCATGGCATTTTGTTCTGGACTCTGGTACTCTCCTGGTTTGGCACTTCAGGCTCCAAGAGAGATCTGCACTTTTTGTGAGGGTGGAATCAGACAGGACTTCTGCACTTGCTGTCTGCAGCCCACCCTTGGGAGCAGGCAATACTGGAGGCAATAACAACTTGGAACCATCATCGCTAGATTCTTCTCATGCAGCCAGCAGCCTTGACCTAGGTAAGCTTTGGTATCTGTCCTAGCCTCCCAAAGACAACAGTGAATTTCAGGACCCAGCAAAAATCGGGACCTGTGTATCGCGGGATAGGGGATCAGTCTGGGGAAAATAAGTGTGCATGTGACTGCCCATGTATATAAGAAAACTTATTTTTCTCTCTTTACCATCCATAGCTTTCTCGAACTCCTGGCCTGAAACAATCCTTCTGCCTTGGCCTCCCAGAGTGCTGGGATTATAGGTGTGAACCTCTGTATCTGGGCATACCCACCATAGCTTTCTAATGATGGTACAATGATCATTAGGAAAAACATGTGGAATGAGCCTGGCCTAATAATCTGGCACAAATAAGATTCCCTCCTCCTCTTCTTCCTTCTCTTGCCTTCCCCTAACCAATAGCTGTCAACTCAGTGAGCTTTGGTGAAAAAGGGTTGGTGTCTGTTCTCAGGACTGCTGCCCCCATGGCTCCTGGTAAGGCCAATGTAGCCAACTCATGGGGCCGGAGGGCATATTCCTTGGACTCTCCAGGGCCAAGTAGGGAGGCAGCATCAGAGTGAATGTGAAAATCTAGATGAAAAGCGGATAACCAGAAAAATAAATTTAACGGCGAGGCTGTGGGAGTGTGAAAGACCTCATTTTGCTGAGAGTAACAGCAAGGGGCTTTAAGTATCTTATGGTTTCTGCATGAGTTATATATTTTCTGCTTGTGAAGAATTTGACAGGTTTTAAATGCATCAAACTGAGCAGATTTGTTGTGAAATGCAGTACACATATGCTGAGTATTTTAGTAGACTCATAGCCACCAGGAAAGCTTTTCTTGTGGTGTGAAAATACAAAGAGAAACACCGCCCCTTCTTTTGATCAGTTCCCAGCACAGAGATCTCTGGATTTACATCAATATAAAGATGAATTTGTGTGTCTGTGCAGGAGTTCAGAGAGTGTCACCCCTAAATATGATGCTTTGGTATGCTGACGATTCTGAACGAAGGCTCCCACGGAAGCAGCAGATTCAGGCAGAAGCTTTCTTTAAGCTCTCTTATCTGCCTAGAGACTGATACTTCAACTCAATTGTCTTGAATCCCATCCCTGGAAATCTTAGCTTGGGCCATGGAAGATGAGACTGGAGGTGGATATCATGCCCAAACAGACTGTCACCTATTCTTCTGAGGGCTTCTCTGAGACAACTTTTATTACCTGAGCAACCTTTTCCCTTCTAAATAAGACAACGTTTGTTCACCCTACATTTCCTCCCCTACCCCCTCCCATAACTTGTCTCCACCACCCCTCGGAAGCTCCAAGCTCCTATTTCTTACATAGCTCAGAATGCTATTTAAGCTTGAGTCATCTGACCCTTCTTTGAGTCTTATATTTTGTGGGACTCCCCACATGTATGTAATGAAGTACGATTTTTCTCTTGTGAATCTGTCCATTTAATTCATAGCCCAGCCAAGGAGCCTAGAAGGGTGAAGGCAAGCCATTTTTTTCCTCCCCTACATTTGGAAATTGTCATCTACAAGGTTTTTCAACTTTGTGTTTTTTATGAAAGGCTCAGCACATAGGGATTCTTGGAACAGAAACAACCCAAAATAATTATTGGCACTAAGGCATGGTCCATGAGCAGCTCATCCCCACTGCCTGGAATCTCAGCTCCACCCCAGACCTAATGAATCAGATATCTACCTTTTATCCAAACCGCCAGATAATTCAAGAGCGTATTTAAGTATGAAAAGTACTCTTCCCATTCATCTCTGACAGAGACCTCCTGCTTCCCCCAAATCTCTCTGAAACTTTCCTTCTCATCAGCTGTCATTGAGCTTTCTGAAGCAGCATATATTGTCAGTTCTCTCTTCTCCAAGCATAGTAACTCACTCAACAAATACGAATAATGTGTCCACTCTGCACCACTAAGTGTTTGTGGGGAGGAAAGACATGTGAAGATGGCTACACGGTGCTCATTGCTGTCTCTTCTCCCAATTTCCAAAGTATTCATCCAGTTCTTAAAACAACATGGCTTCCAGACCCCTTTGTCATTCTACTTCAGCTCAACCAAGTTGTCAATGTAATTTTTTCAGCATTATTTCATTCAAATGGTATTTATTGAGTCCCTCTTAAAATCGGACACTTAAGACCCTATATTCTCATTGTTGCCTGGAAAATGAACAGTTGAGGGGGACTTTTATTATGTGACCTGGAAAGAATTGTCTGAGGGTCTCTAGTTTGAATCTCATCTGTATCACTAACTGGCTGGGTGATGTAATGAGTGGAGGGGAGGAGGATCCTCACCATGAAATGAGGCATTGGAATGCATCACTGAAGACTCCTCATGTTCCACTTTTATTCCAGATGCTATGGAAGGAAGGAACAAGAGATGCCGCCACGTTGCACCACTTGGCCTCTCCCTCCTTCCTTTGCACCACAGTTACTGAGCCTCACAGTATCAGGGACATTCCTTTGACTTGTCACACAGTTGACACGAGCAGTCTCTATCCTCGTGGGGCTTCCATTTCAGGAAGGAAAGGCCAAAAACAAAGGAAGCCATAAATGAATGTCTTGACTAACAGCACTCTGGCCCACGCAGAGGGAGTGCTGCTGAAAAGGGAACAAACCAGAGGACAGGGCCGGAAGGAAGGATTTGTTTCTTCTATTGCTGTGGCCCTGTCCTTTGTCCCTTTCTCATTCCTGTTTTGCAAGCAGCCTTCTTAGGAAGGAGAGAATGAATAAAGTAAAATAAAAGTGCTTTGGTTTTTGCCAGACTCTGATTAACACCAGCTTCCACAATGGACAACTGTGCTCCTTTTTTTGTACTGTAAGAGGAAGAAAGAGAGAAGCACAGAACGTGCAGCATCAGGAAGGCAGATCCTTCACCTTGTAGGGGGAAAGTTTGACTCCACAGCAGGAAAAGACCCTGTGGAAATGGGCTCTTAGGTGGGATTTACAGAGGTTTGCCCACCAGGGCGCTCTGATGAGAACTCTGGAAACAAAACTCTGCCATAAATTGGAAAATGGTGGGCAGACAGGGAGCGAATGCTCTTCCCCTGCACAGAGTCTCAGAGTCCAAGGACAAGGGATTCAGACGTGGCTTACGGTCAGGCTCTTTCAAGCATCTCTTCATCACAAACAGTAGTGAGAACTGGAGGGTAGCCTTTTTACAGGACGTCTGCCACTCTACTGGGGCAGGAGACTTCTTGCAGAAAGAAATGACATCTTGAGCAAGCTTTGTGTTGGAGAAGCATGTCTGGAGTGTGCCTATATGATGCCTGTGTCCTCTCCCTCAGGCAATCCCAACTTAATGCAACCTTTAGAACTAGGGTCCCCCAGCTTGTGTGTTCCTACTGCTATAGCAAAATACCACATACTGGGTAATTTATAAATAATACAAAATTTTTTAATCTCAGCTCTAAAGGCTGGGAAGTCCAGGATCAAGGTGCCAGCAGATTCAATGCCTGGTAAAAACTCACTTTCTCTTTATCTGCTTCTAAGATGGCATCTTGTTGTTGTATCCTCCAGAGTGGATGAATGCTGTATCCTCATGAGGTAAAAGGGATGGAAGGGCCAGGCAGCTCTCCAAAGCCTGCCTGGGATTATAAGGGCATTAATCCCATTCACAGAGGTAGAGCCCTCATGTCTAATCATCCCCCAAAGTCCCGACCTCTTAATACCATCACCTTGGAGTTCAAGTTTCAACATAAATTTTGGAGGAATACATACACGCAAACCATGGTAGCCACCAACCCACCATGTTGGAGGATTCAAGAGCTTCTTATTATGATTCAATGATGACTGTTGAGCATCTGCCAGATTCAGGATCTGCTCATCTGTAGTTGCATGACCCAAGGAAAATCTATTCTCTATTCCCTTCCTAATTCCTTGGCTGTCCATTTAGGGCTTCAGTGACTAAGAATGGGGCTGGAGTTTTGGAAAGGTTTTAAGTCTGTCAACCCTTTGCATCAGCTAGTGTTCTGGGCTGCATGTAACAGAAAGCAACTTTGGTCTCTTTATACAAATAAAGATATATGGGGAAGATATTACATGCATGTTCTGTTTCAAGAGAGAATGCCACGGCCACTGCCACCTCCACTATTGCCATGATGAATGGCCTTCAACCATTTATATTTTTGCTTTTAGCATTTTCTCAAGATTCAAAGCATGGGGAGAATACCCCTCCCAGCAGCCCTGTGATGGGTTTGGCTCCCTTAGTCTCTGTAGTAAAAGGTGATTATCTGAAATTATTTTGCACCAAGACTACTCCCAGTGGGGAGGAGCAGGAGGTAATTCTCTAATAGAAAAGTAACAGGCTACTAAGGAAAGGTATGATGCCAGGTAGCTGCAGATGATAGGCACCCACTCTATAACTGGACCCAGTCACTATCTTGCAAAAAGAAACGAAAAAAAAAAAGTCAGTGAAAAGTGTCTAATCTCTCATAGTTTTATCTTGTTTGTCTTTTGAATATAATAAAGGAAGCACCACACTAAAAAAAAATCCCCCTGAATTTGCATGTACCACCAGCCCTACCATCTCCTAACTTGGTGCCCTCTTTTGTGAAATGGAGCTAGTCCTGTCAACCTTGCAGAGTTACTGTGAAAACTGAATGAGGAAACAGGTGTGGACATTCTTGAAGAGCAAAGCACGTCCTGTAATTGCGAGATATCAAGTTTGCTCTGAATGAGCCAGCTGTGCCTGATCATCAGCTTTTCATTTCCTCTCATCCTCACTGCCCCCTTTTCATTTGCTTTTACTCTGATTCATTCATTTAGTTAGTTCTCCTTGCTTTATTTCTCAGAAGGATGGGTTTCAGGTGGCAGAATTTCCTTGTTAGTTCCCTGGAAGGCTGATTTTTGCTCATGACCTGGCCTCTGTGATTTCACAGGGGATTTTGTCATCTTTTTTGGATTCTATGTGCTGCTGATCCAAGAGCTGGGACAAATGTGGAATTGACCCTTTGATGGGCAGCCTTTCCCCTTTCCTTGGCACCCACAAAGGACTAGATGACCTTTTGCTCCTGCAGAGTCATTGCCCACCCTAGCACAGTTTCCTTCTCCTCCTCCTTGTCCTCCTAAGTGTGGCTGCATTTGGACCCCTCTAACCCAACAGGCTGAGTAACATGCTATCAGCATCTCTGCCTTTGGGTCACAGGCTCTGGATATAACATATCTTCTTAATCTAATATACCCCAGCAAGGTCATTCAGATGTAACAGTAGCAGACAAAGATTCTCAACAGAAAAGAACCATGGAAAAGCAACATTCCTGAGTCCTTCTGGAAAGAACATCCATCAACAAAATACAACTCATTAAGAGAGAAGTCCAAATAAAGAACTAAGAGTGTAGAAGCCACAGAAAAGGGGCAGGTTCTGAGCACTGGAGTCACTCAAACATAAACCAGGACTAAATAAATTGGAAATGATAATTATACAACAGTTTGCAAATGTCATAAAACTTGAACAGCTTTTTTAAAAACTATAAAAATATGAGAGGGTCATGTTAATTTCCATATCTTCCATAGAATAAAATATAAAAATATTATTTAAAATTAATGGCTATATGGCTAAAACATAATTTCAACCTTTTAAAGTTTTCATTATCATTTTAATCTTAGAGGACTCTTTTAGGAATTAATACCTCTGATAGTACAGAAACTTTTACTTGAAATTCATAAATGTTTTTCAGTTTAACGTCAACTATTTTCACCTAAATTCAAGTTAAAAATTTTTTTTTTAAATAGCATGTAGCCCCTCACCCCCCCCCCCACAGATACCTTGGTATTCATCTAACCAAAGCAGTGAAAGATCTTTATGATATAACTATAAAGCACTGGTCAAAGAAATCAAAGGTGACCCACACAAATGGAAGACCATCCCATGCTCATGGATTGGAAAAATCAATATTGTCAAGTTGTCCAAACTCCTCAAAACAATCTCCAGATTCAATGCAATCCCTATCAAACTACCAGCAACATTTTTCACAGACCTAGGAAAAATAATACGTAAATTCATACAGAAGCAAAAAAGAACCTCAATAACTAAAGCAGTCCTTGGCAAAAAGAACAAAGCTGGTCATATCATACTCCCAGACTGCAAACTTTAGTATAATGCTACAGTAACCAAAACAGTGTAGTACTGGTACAAAAATAGAGACATAGATCAATGAAACAGGATAGAAGAGCCAGAAATAAAACTGCAGCCCTTCAATCAACTTATCTTTGACAAAATCAACAAAAACAAACATTGGGGAAAGAAAACTCTATTTAGCAAATGGTACTGGAAAAAATGACTAACCACATGCAGAAGAATGAAACTATACCCCTACCTATCACCGTATACAAAATTAACACAAAATGGATCAAGGACTAAAATGTGAAATCTCAAATTGTAAGAATCTTAAAGGAAAACCTAGGGAACACCCTCCTGGACATCAACCTAGACAATGAATTAATGGTCAAGTCCTCAAAAGCTAATGAAGCAAAATCTAAAATTGACTGGTGGGACCTTATCGTGCTAAAAACTTCTGCACAACAAAATAAACCATCAAGAGAATAAACAGACAACTCACCCATGGGAAAAAATATTTGTAAACTATGCATCTGACAAAGGCCTAGTATTCAGGATCTACAAGGAACTCAAATGAATTGACAGGAAAAAACCAAATAACCCCCTTAAAAAGTGGGCAAAGGACAGACACTTTTCAAAGGAAGATATACAAGCAGCCAACAAACATATGAAAAAAATGCTCAACATCACTAATCATGAGAGTAATGCACATTAAAACCACAATGAGACACCATCTCACACTGGTCAAGATAGCTGTTATTAAAAAAAAAAACAAACAACAGGTATTGGTGATGCTGTGAAGAAAAGGGAATGCTCATACACTATTGGTGGGAATGTAACCCAGTTCAACTTTTGTGGAGAGCAGTTAGGAGCTTTCCCAAATAGCTAAAAATAGAGCTACTATTTGACCCAGAAGTCTCACTTCAGAGAATATACCCAAAGAAACACAATCGCTCTGCCTAAACGACACCTGAACCTGTATGTTTATTGCAGCACCATTTACAATAGCAAAAACATGGAACCAACCCAGATGCCCATCAAAAGTGGACTGGATAAAGAAAATGTGGCATATATACACGATAGAAGTATTATGAAGCCATAAAGAAGAACAAAATCATGTCCTTTACAGCAGCATGGATGCAGTTGGAGACCATCATTCTAAGTGAATTATTACAAAAACAACAAAAACAGCTGAATATCACTTGTTCTCACTCATAAGTGGGCATGAAATATTGGACACACAGGCACAAGGATGGGAATAACAGATGCTGGGCTCTGCTAAAAGAGGGAGGCAGGGAGGTGAGGTAAGGGATGCAAAACCACCCATTGGGTACCATGCTCACTACTGGTCAGGGGCAGGGCTCATCAGAAGTTTAAGCCTCACCTTCATGTAATATACTTATGTAAAAAATTCTCACACGTACCCATGATTCTAAAATGTATTTTAAAAGAATTTATACAAAAGCATGTATTGTCTACTTCCTATAAATGTATTTTTGTTGATTCACATGGCCTTCTATCTGTATATGCAAAAGAGAAAGAGGTGCTTGAGACGGTATTCTTGTAACTTTTTAAATACTTATATTACTTTAATATCTATTCCTGGGAGTTAGATTTGGGGTAATTCTCTTAGTTTCTTCGCTATAGATTTGACGTTGCTTAAATTCTTTATAATAAACACAAACTATTAAAATATATAATCTTCATTCTCAAAAGAAAAGCATCCTAAAGAAGAGCACTGGAAAATCTGGGATAATTGGAAAATCTGTTATAGGAATGAATAATTTAACATGAATTCTTAGTGTAACACACATGATTATTCATGTTTACATAGACTTTTTAAATATATCTATAAATCCTGCTGACTTATAACTAAGATACATATTTTTTAAGCTTAAAGATTTCCAATTTGGAAATTTCTCCTTATGTTAATATATGACTGTGTCATTGTGAAAAGTATGACATTCAGGCTTTCCTAATGCATGTTGGGGAGCAGAGTTGGTGATAAACTTGGGGCAGAGGGTGAAGAATGGACTTTCTGTGTTAAAAGCAAATGAATTTATTATGATCAGTACTACCAGAATGAAGCAAAAAGAGAATAGGCAATGAATTAATGATGTGGAGGAACAGCTGAAAGGAAAGATTCCTGTCAGAGTGACAGCAGACCCTGTTTTTAATGCCTTGACCACCTCCATCTGTGCTTGCTATAGTGACAGCCTCATGCTTTAAGATTCTCTGTTGTTCAAATTATTTATCCCTGGGTGGCAATTTTTCTGCTCTCAATTCAGGGAGAGTGAGCTAAGAGCAAGTGGGTTGTTGGGAAAAGGCTAAGCCTGTGGAAATCAGAGTGGTAACATGCTGCTTTTCCTATATTCCATTTTCCTACTAAGGAAGAACTCTGGGGAAAATTGATAACGCAGTTCCGTCTGAAAAAGCGCGTGATTTAAAATTTTAATTCATCTGTGAAAATGACATTTCTACAAATGTATGCCATCATTCTGCCCAAAGCTCAGACATGGTGTCCACTAAAGCACTGATGTTTAACCAGGGACTTTAAATTTATGCCCAAAAGCAAGAAACAAATAGCCCGCATGCCCTATTTCTATTTGAAACCCTGGGAAACCTTTGAAATCATTTGCCATTAAAAAAAAAAATCAGAGAATAACTGTGCGTTATTTACTATGGAGAAATACCTGGCAGTGTTTGGTGTGTATTTTAATATCTACTGTATATATGCATATTATTGCATATAAAGAGGTCACCTCATAATAATGGTGGCCTTAAGGAAAAGGAAGGGACCAGCATTAGGCATGGGAAGCAAAGGAGTCTTAGCAAAAGGGCACTTATGTTCTCACGTCTCTTTCTTGCTTCATTTGTTTGTTCTTTTTAAAGAAATAGAGTCATACTTTACTTTCACAACTAAAAATTATTTTTGAAGATTTGAAAATAATGCTCTCTAGAACAATCCAATTGAGCCCCTTATACACTTAGCAATTGTCTAGTCAAATTGCTTCTTTGGTTGTTTTGAAAGCTGATTTCGGCATTGTAGCTATGTTTTGTGAGGCATCTGATTCCATATAGACACAGAGATGAATGAAAATGTTACCTGAATAAATATTACTTGCAGCTGAGAAGAGCAAGGAATCTGTTCATGAATGGTTTACAATAGTCGCTCAACAAAATGTTGAATGAATGAAATGGATGGATGGTGGATGAATGGATGGATTAATTTGGTGTGAGAGATAATCGCTGTTAGATTAAGGGTGATTAAGGGTTACATGATTTTTTTTTTTAAAAAGTTGAAACTCATCCTCACTTACTCTTGGCCAATAGCTGAATTTAATAAAGGCAGTATTTTGTTTTGTTTTGCTTTTGTCCTAAACAATCAGCAAAATGAGGAGTTAGACAAAATGATCTTAGTCTAATACTTAGTTGAAGCTGAGATGTTGTAGGGGTATAACTAGGGAGCAACAAACTGTTATCTTCTTTCTCAACAAATGAGGGGAAAACATACAAATAAACACCAAAATCATTTAAAACTGTAGTGGGATGATTACACAAGTCATAGAGAGAACAACGGTGCCCAGAGGGGCAGCAAAGCAGTCAGGAAAACTGAATTCACTGCATAAATATGGGTTGTTATTCCGAAAGGGACAGCAGAAGGAGACAGTCACTGCAGCCAAATGTGCTCTCCACCCTGAATACAATAATGGAGCCAATAATCCTGTAAAAAAAGCAAGAACCTCATTTTCTCATGAGCACTCCATGAAATGGGAATAGAGAGACCCACTTCAGCTTGACTGATGTGAATACCGACTCAGTGATTACCGACTCCCTCACCTATGCCCCAGCTCAGGGTCACTGCCTTCTCCTTTCCATAGTGATTCTTTATATTTTTGCAGCTTTAGATGTGGAGAAAAATGAAGACTGAATGTGAAGCATATAACTTTCATCCTGTATTTGCTTTACCCACCCACCCTGTTCCAGCCCCTCAGGGAAAGCAACATCTTTTCATTGAGTTCTGGAAGGCTTTCAGCAGGCATCTTTCCTTAAAACCATCTCCTGGATTGTGCAGCAAAGTATCTCCAGGGCCACTGTTGGAAAAGCTCAGGGTTGTGTGATGCCCTGGAGCCTATGGCTTTCTAGGGGCCACTGGGCATCAGCACAAAGAAAAAAACAGCTGGAAATTAATGGGAACAAGAGGGAAATGGGTTTGCCTATTTCATACAAGCATCTAACGGGGGCAGACTGAGGCTCTGGTGGAAGTAAGGAAGAAGAGAGCAATGAAGTCCCTCCTTCCCTTCCTGCTTCCACCCTACACACAGACTGGCGGTGATTGATTTTGCAAGTGTCATAAACTCATCTCTGCTTAAGACACATGCTGTCCAACGTGTTTTTCTGAGTCTTGAAAAATTCCGTCAAATGCCATAAGCCATTCTGTCAAGAAAACTGAGTTTTTAACTGCTGGATTCTTTGCCTTGGCTCTTTCTTCTTCAAAGTATTAACCTTCTTCATTGGCTGTTGGCCAAATACGATGGAGGAAATTGATGCTCTTGTTGGTCACGCCAATGATTGAATATGCTATTTGGTGACACACTGAGCCTCAGGCCTCAAACTCAAATGCCTGCAAGGGTCAGGAAGGTAGTATAAACGTGCAAAGTGAGCCTGATGGGGACCCTGGCAAAGCAGACTGCCTCTGTCCCACCTAAAGGGGGAACCAGTTCTCAGTTACAGCTGACTGTTGATCTGCAGGAGTCTTGTGCTGCCAAATCCCTTCATCAATCATCTGCTTCAGAAACAATGAGTATCTTGCCCTTTATTTTTCTCTGAGATTTATATTTCTTTGGGGTTGCTGATCAACTTGTGGTAATTACTCCAGAAACAAAGCTGTGCTGCTCCTGTCTTTCAGGGATTTGTTTTGTTTTCCTATTCCGTGACTATAAAATGTGGTTTACCAGACTGCTTTATCTCCCTCTCCACGGTAATTTATTCAAGGATGCACTTAACTTAGGCTGAACCAATCCTAGTACCTCATCCTACTGTCCACAGAGACTGATCTGGGTTCTGGACATGTGACTCAAGTTGGCCAATCAGTACTCTTTCCTGATTCTTCTTTTTTTTTTTTTTTTTAATTAGAGCTTGGGAGCAAGAGCTTAATTTTCATTAAGAAGCCAAGAGGGTGTCAGCTAGAAATAATTGGTGGCCCTGACTTCAGCTTTGTGAAAGATGCCATCCTAAGGGAACTGTGGAAACACCAAGAGATCAGAGATAAAGAGTCTTGAGGCAAAGGAAAGATTCAAGTTCCCAGCCTCAGTTGTCTCAAAGGGCCTTTGTGTTTATTTTAAGGGTTTATTTTATGGGGAAACAAACTCCTTTTTGCTTAGCTATTTTGAGCTGAGTGTCTGTTACTCATAACTCAAAAAATCCTGACAGAAATGTGGACTCTGGATCCTGAATACTACTTGAGTTCAGACTGCGTCTGACACTTGCTCATTGTGTGATCTTGATCAGTTTTCTCACCTGTAAAATGAACAATAACAGAAACTACCACATAGGGATGTGGCAGGTATTAAAAAAGTCAATGCATGTAAAGCACACAGAACATAATGTTGTCATCGCAGCGTGAGCAAGAAGCAAAAAATGATTAACTACCACAGAACGCAGGACCCAATCTGTCTACAACTGCAGAGCCACTGCTGTTCCAAAAGAGTGTTGAACGCTAAAAGGTGATTTCTCTTGTATCAGTTTCCTGCCCTACAGAGAAGAATAGTAACTCTGCATAAGAAATATATTTATCGGGCAAGCCCCTCAGGTCTCCTCCCACTGCGGGAGTTTTTCTATCCTCTCAATAAATTCTGCTTAAAAAAAAAAAAGAAATATATGTCTTTTCTTTCCCAAAGAGAACGAGAAAAGAACTTTTGAAAATCAAATTCTTATTACATCAAGAAATTAGAAGACAAACTAGACAGGAACTCTAGAAATAGGTGGAATTCATTAATATTCTGAAAGGGATGGAAAGTTGAAGAGATAGTAGAGTTATTAGAAGATATTTAAACACCCACTACAAAGAGAAGTTACTAATGGGTGAGTTTAGGTATAATTTAAAGCTTGAATTTTTGAGAAAATCTAAGAATGACAGGTCTGTAATTCTGACTTCAGTAGAGGAGATAATGGAAATAATGTTCAGGCTTGGAGCAGCAGAGTGCTGTGAACGTTATTATTAGGTACTATAAGCATAGACCCAAACAAGAGAAGAACTCTCATTTTGCTTGCAGTAGGTTCATTAGCATTCCAAGAAATGAAGCAGCAGCAGAAAAGTGAGCTACCAACTTCTCCAAGAGGTACTTCTTGAAATCAGCTCTGGGAAGACTCTGGGGCCCTGAGTCCAAGGAAACATCCCTGCAAACTGCCTTTATCATCTAGAGTCCTTGGTGCTAGTCTCAATAGCTACAGTGACATGCTCAAGAACAGGAAGGAGAAGAATAAAGTTGAGCAGTGATTTCCATGTTTTAGGGACAAGATTAAATGAATGTTGAAGGAATTGTAGTTTTGACAGGAGAATCAGAATCTGATTGAGACTTCAGAGTCAGAAAGTGAAGTTTGCCCTCTTGGAGATCTTCAGGAAGGGATGGGATGGTCATTAAGAAGACAAGGCTGGAAGTGTGAGGGAGATAGGCCTATTGAGGGTCGATTTTATGGCGATTGTGCCTACTCCCACAGCTTCCACAACACAACATATCACTGTGAGTTATACTGACATTCATAGACTGCCATGGAAGTTTTCAACACTAAATCCCTTAAAAGAAATGAGGCTTTCATGCAAAATTCATGATACTTGGAAAGGTCTCTCCATTAAAATGGTTAAGACAAGGAAGCTCATGGCTATGTTTGACATCACTATTTTTCCAAGAATAGATATTTTTTAAAGTCTTAAAAAAATGGTTATTTCCAGGTCAGACATTTCCTCTCAGAGGATCAGAAAAAGGGTGGTTCAAAATTTATTTTATTCGCTTTTATTTGAAAAGATTGAAAAGAGAATGTAAAAACAGAGGCTATGTATTCTTTGGGTCAGTATAATCACCCCCATGGCAATTTGGTCAGTATGCAATCCCTGGGGCCCATACCCAAAAGTATTTCTAGGTTGACCCAAGGACACCAACCTTTTTTCTTTTATTATTATTTTTAATTGATACATAATAATTGAATATATTTATGGGGCACAGTGAGACATTTTGACACATGGATACAATGTGCAATGATCAAATTAGGGTAATTAGCATATCTATCACCTCAAACATTTATCATTTCTTTGTGTTAGGAATAATCAAAATCTTCTCTTCTAGCTATTGGAAGTATGAAATAAATTGTTGTTAATTAGAGTCACCCTACAGTGTTATAGAACACTAAAATGTATTCCTCCTATCTAGCTGTAATTTTGTATCCATTAACCAACCTCTGGTCACTCTTTTCCCCTTCTCAGCAGCAAGATTGCTGGATCATATGGTAGTTCTATTTTTAGTTTTTGAGAAATCTTCATGCCATTTCCCACAACGGCTGTACTAATTTACATTCTCACCAACAATGTATAAGAAATCTCTTTTCTCTGCATTTTCAACATTTGTTATTTTTTGTCTTTTTGAGACTAGCCATTCTAATAGAGGTGAGATAATATCTCATTGTGGTTTTGATTATTTGTATTTTCCTGATGATTAGTGACGTTGAATGTTTTTTTTTTACATATACATGTTGGTCATTTGCATGTCTCCTTTTGAAAGATGTTTATTCAGTTCATTTGTCAAGTTAAAAATCAGATTATTTGAATTTTTTTCTGTTGAGTTTTTTTAGTTCCTTGGATATTTTGGATTTTAATTTTTTGTCAGGTAAATAGTTTGGGAATATTCTTTCACATTCTGTGGGTCTTTTCTTCACTCTAGTGATTGTTTCCTTTGTTGTGCAAAGGCTTTTTCACTTGATATAAACCCATTTGTCTATTTTTGCTTTTGCTTCCTGTGCTTTTGAGGTCTTTTTCATAAAATTTTTGCACAGACAAATGTCCTGAAGCATTTTTTCTATATTTTCTTTTAGTTAGTATGTTTCTTCTAGAAACTTCTTTTCATAGTTTCAGATCTTACATTTTAGTCTTTAATCCATTTTGAGTTGATTTTTATATAAGGTGAGACAGGGGTTTCATTTTATTATTTTGCATATGTATATTCGGTTTTCCCAGCACCATTTATTGAAGGGACTGTCATTTCCCCAGTGTATGTTCTTGGCACCTTTGTCAAAAGTTGGTTGGATTTATTTCCAGGTTCTTTATTCTGTTTCATTGTTGATGTGTCTATTTTTAAGCCAATGCTTTGCTGTTTTGGTTGCTATAACTTTGTAGCAGATTTTGAAGTCAGGTAATGTGAGGTCTACTGCTTAATTCTTTTTTGTTCGGAATTGCTTTGGCTATTGAGGGTCTTTTGTGGTTCCATATAAAATTTAAGATTGTGTTTTTTATTCCTATGAAGATTTTCATTGATATTGTGATAGAGATTGCCTTGACTCTGTAGATCTTGTTAAGTAGTGTAACCATTTTCACAATATTAATTCTTCCAGTTCATGCAACCCATGAACATAGGATGTTTTTCCATTTTTTCCCCCAAAGATACCAATTTTAATTCAGAAAACAGTCGTGTCTTCTTTTAGCGTCTAAATGCTCATACCTTTGCATAGTGGTCCATTTAGTCTTCAGGTTATATCCACAGGAGGTGACCTGGTGCAGAGAAGCAGAATTATTTGAACCAGATGACATGGATTCTTGTCTCAGCACCAGCCCTGAGTCATTCTTCCTCTTTAAGCCAGTTTCCTTTTATCTAAACTTAAGGGAAATGAAAGGTCGTTGGCCTGTAATGTCTTTTCTAGTATTAAAGTTCTGTAAACTAATTCTTTTCTATGGTAGAAAGAGAAGCTACAGGATGAATTATATGAAAGTGTGTTTGGGGAAAAGCAAATTTAATAATGAAGTAAATGTGACGGAGAAGGCCAGACAGAGCAAGACTAGTGCTAGGAGTGCTAAAGATCAGGGAAGGGAGTAGAACGTGGTTTTGGGAAACTTGGCAGCAGAAATGAAGGGCAATGTGATCAGAAAACATCAAGAAAAAGAGGCAAGAGTCAGTGCAGATGGTTTTACACCAAGCTCAGTCTTCAGTTTTGGTTTTCAAAGCCAGTCTTTGAGCCTCTCCCAGACCAGTCCCACCTGCAGTATTCTGGATAGGTCAAACTTCTCTCAGAAATCATCAGTGGCTTCTCATGGGCTGGAGAATAAAGTCTAAAATCCACATCTAGTTTCTAAAATTTGTTTCCTACCTAACTTTTCAGATCTCTCTCTAACCTGTCATGAGTGGGACTGAATACTTTATTCTTTTCAGATAGCTCCTGAACCTGCTCCCACTGTTTCCTCTTTCTGGAAATCCCTTCAGTTCCCCTCTGCTGGGGGAATACCCTCATTGATCAAGATCTATGACACCAATTTCAACTCCCGAGCATTTTATTCCTCAGGCCCCACAGGGTTTATAAGAACTTGTGACAATATTTAGGACCTGCAGTGAAGAAGGCAGAAATAATCAACTCCAAAAAAACTGCAAAACCAAAATAATCATATTTTTTTTAAGTCAAAAAAGTATTTTTAACAATAAAATATTATATTTAATATGAGACCTAAATGCATTTTAATATGATTACTATATCTTGGGTAGAGTCTCAAAGGAAAGAATGCACGGAGCATACAGATGTCTCGCACGAGGAGACCCTTGTTGAGACCCAAAGAAAGCTCTCTCTCCCACTCTTGGTTGGAAAGCTCTTTCTCCCACTCTTGCTCCTCCACTTGGGGTTATTCCTATCACACCATTAATCCTACTCCGTTCTGTGTCAAAGTGGCCTGTGTCCACTGTTGCCTCTCCTGCTAGACTATAAACTTCCTGAGAGCCAGAATCCTGTCTTCTGTAAAAGTCCCAATTCACAGTGCCTAGGCAAATAGATATGTGTTTCAAACAAGGAGATTTCACCAATGTCCAGGTGTCTGACTTCTAAAAATTCAGATGATCTGGCCACACTAGTTATCTTTGCACCAGGTGGATAGACCTGAGTAGGCAAAACATGCCAAGCCTTCCTGTGCCCACCTTGGTCAGTTATGTTAGCATCCTGGCAAGTGCAATCACTGAATCTGGGACTTTCCTGTTTTACACCTTTCTCTTTTTTCTTTACATCTAGTGCAGTGTCTTGCATAGTACAAGGGTTTAACATGCATTTGTTGAATAAATAAATGATTACAGTGTTTGGAGCTTGATGTCCCCAGAATTCATTGTCACAATCTAACATTGAGTTGTACAAAGCAAACTTTAGCTATTTACTAATAACACAACACTATTTTCCCTTTTCCAGCTGGCTGAGGGAGGGAATCTAATAACAAGTGATGTGGAGTATAATTGGATCATTTTACTGAAAATGATCACAGCAGTAGCAAATTATATCTGTATGATGAATCTCCAGCATTATAGAATTTTTTTGGTCAAATTTGCAGGCAAATTATTGTCTTAACTCCAGAATGATATATCCAAAGATTTGTTAATGCGAGAGCGTCAGATGCATTGGAAATTTGTAATGAGACATAAACTGAAAGCAAGATGAATGTGTACCATCTAGTGCTTCCATTTTTCTTTTATCAGACAAAATTATTCTCCCCCAAATTGAAAGGAATATCCTTTATGAGATGAAAAATTCAGCTGAAAGGAATGACAGAGAAGCTTAAGCATTGTTGCTCAGAGATTTAAAAGCCATCATTCTGGAAAACTGACATTTAAAATTTGCTTTTAAGATCCAAGCTATAGAGGTCAGGCTTGAGAAACATGTTCAAAAACATGCTATGCCACAGCCTCAGCTGTGATATTTTCGGTGAAATGGCTCGTCTATGTCAGTCTGGGTATCTCAACTTTCTAACTAGAGTCTAAACAAATTGCAGGTAAGAGTTATCACTCACTCCTCAGTCTATTTTTACTTTCCTGTCACAGATCCTCATGCATAACAGGTGTCTAAACACGTATAATCACTTGGTTGATAAACACAACTAACTCATTTGCTCCTAAAGGCAGCAAACCTTCATGCAACCCCATTAGAAAAGTAGCAAGCTCTAAAATCTGGGAAGGCCACAGAAAAGTGAGTATATGTAGAAGGAGAGCCTTTGTCATTAATAATTCATGCAGGGAGAAGACTACAATTGGAGAGAACCTGCTCCCATTGCTATGGGTAAGTTTCTATAGTGATGCAGCAGAAATGCTACCTTTTTGGCAATGAGAGATGGAATTTATACAGGAGCTGATTGCATCAAATCAAATGTAGTTGTTCAGTTTCAGAGATGGTGTTTGATCTGCGGAATACTCAAGGAAATGAGGAACTAGAATGTAATAGGTATCTGCTATATCACTATTTCACAAATCAAGAACATACCCAGTATTATCTTTTAAACATGATGTATGTTTCTCTTCCTTGACTGAATAGTCATGGAAACCAATAGTCATTGAGGCCTGGATTGGTGAAGGAACATAGCAGATTAGATTATTCTTGAAAAATATTTTGTCCTGCCTACCTCATTCATTCTCTATGGGAAAAGTGAACTTCCCCACCCCTTGACTTTGGGCTTGACCACGTTACTTGCTTGGCCAATGGGATATTAGTAGATGGAACTACAAGCAGAGCCTTGGGGTATGCTTGAGTGATTGTTATTACCTACTTGTGCCCCCACTCTCAGCATGAGAAGAACAAACCTTGGATGGCCAATGACCCTTCAGTCTGGGGCCTAGGGCGAGATTAGTGAAGCAGAAACACCCCCAGCAATGTGCACACATGTGAGCATACATTTTGGGGCACACATACTTTGTTATGCAGCAAAACTGATACAGTATTCTCCCTGCCCAGGGTCAAGCAGTCACTGAGTGGAATTTTTATATGCATGTACCAAGTGACTTGACAATTTCCAGCGTCCCAGTTCTGCGCATGTTATAGAGTGAAAGGGCACACAGAGAACTGAAAAATATTGTCCCTGGGGACTCAGACATCCAGTGGTTGGACAGAGAGAGAGGCAGCTATATGACTCTGGAATTCTACATCTGGACGTCTGTCACATAGCTGTGCTCTGAAAGACAGCCCACCTAGACTGCTTCGAAAAATTCTATCATCAAAGAGCTGTATGAACAAACTCATAACAGACCTCAAAACTCTCTTTCTCTGTCTCCATCTCTCTCTCCTGCCCCCTTTCTCTCCTTCTTCCTTTCTCTCTTTGTCTCTCCCTCTCTTTCATTTTAGGGATAGAGAAAGTGTGGTACACTGGATAAAGTGTCAAGAAAGCTACATTCTGATGCTAGTTCTGCCACTATCTCTCTGAGCTGAATTTTGCTCATCAGTGAAGCAGAGTTGGTAATAATCTATAATCTGCCTCACGGAGGGATTGGAGGCCTCCTTGGAGGGATTTATGAAATAACAATCCTAAAGTGCTCACAACAGTGCCTGGCTCAAGCTCTGTCTCTGGGGAGAGGCAGCTATCTCTTCCTTTCACATCCTCCTATAGCAGAAAAGGTTACGTATTTTCCCCTTTAGTCAGGCAAAAACGTGCAGAGCCAGCAGATTCTGGCTTGTTCCTGTCAAGAAAATTGGCAGATAGCAACCTTTCCGGCTGAGCGAAACAGGTCACCAGGGTCCCATGCTTCTTTTTTGGGAGTCCAGTGCTTTTCTGATGACTCTTGAGTGGGTTATTAGAAAAGTAGCACCACTTATTCTTCAATCTGGTCCTTTGAATCTGCTTCCTGTTTCCCATGTCAGATCCCAGCAGGTTTTTTTTTCTGGAACTTCAGTGAGTTTTCAACCTCTCAAGACACCTTTATGTGGCATAAGTGTACCTTATGCAACTCTTACTGTGCTTAGCCTGTGGGGTAGACAGAAGTGTCCCCACACCACTGGGAAAAGATCTCCCTGGGGAAAAGACCTCTAGTAGGAAATGTTCCTTTAGTAAACAGGTATTTATTGAGCATCTATTGCATACCAGACTCTGTACCAGGTTCTGGGAATTCTGTGGCACATGAAATGGATGCTTTTGGAGATATTTTGTCTAGGGCAGAAATATACAGCAAAAATGTAATGTGAGTCACATATATCACTTTAAGTTTTCTAGTGGCTATCTTAAAAAGGTAAAAGCAAAAATATGAAACTAATTTTAGTAATATATTTTATTTAACCTAATATATCCAAAATGTTATCACTTCAGCACATAATCATGTTTTTTTTAATTTTTAACTTTAAAGATGTGGGGTACAATTCAGGGTTAGGTACACAAATGTTCATTATGCAGATACCC
>NW_007253745.1:213450-237335 GCF_000164805.1 Carlito syrichta | reverse complement strand
GACGGGTCTCGACCCCGTGGGCTCAGGCAATCCACTCACCTCAGCCTCCCAAAGGCGTGGGATTACAGGCTGAGCCACCAAGACTGGCTGGGGCCTATTTTTAACTGTCCCTCACCACGATCACAGTTGCCCCAGTGTCACAGAGCTAGTAAATGGTGGAACTAGGGCTCCTTTTGTCTTAACAGGAAGAGAAGAAATGATGGACTCAAATGCAGGTAACTTTGCAGGCTTGGCGACTGTGGGCATTGTCATCTGATGACCTCTATCTCCTGGGAAGTAGGAGGTAGGGAGCAGCAGTGAAGGCGATAGCTGGAGGAGAGGTTACCGCTGTGGCGGATGGCATGACAGATTATCACCTGCGAGGGCGGGCAGCATCTTCAGCAGCTCCTGAAGGCCAGGGAGCAGAAGCAGGAGGAGGCGGCCAGGCATGCAGGCCTGGGACTGGTTCTCACTTGCCTCTCTCTCTTTTTACCTTTCAGACCTGAGGGAGGGCCTAGCTCAGAGGCGAACTAGCTGGAGTGCCAGTTTAGTTCCAGAAAGGAAGAGAAATCTTTGGTTACCTGCCAATGCTAATACATGTCAGAACAATAGTCCTGCTGGGTCCTAGAAAATTGTGGTACAACACCATGTCATTTTCATCCTTATAATTTTTTTTATAGACTTTGTAGCAACTTTGTAATTTGCATTGAATTTCATTTCAACACACCAAATCTCAACAGCATGACAGTTTTTTTTTGTTTTGTTTTGTTTTGAGTTGAAGTCTCACTTGGTCACCCAGACTGGAGTTCAGTGGCCGCTTCCGGCCACCGCAGCCTTGCCTGCTGAGCTCCGGCGATCCTTCCGCCTCAGCCTTCCGAGCAGCTGGAATTATAGGCACGCGCTACCACGCCCGGCTGATTTTTTGATTGATTGTAGAGATGAGTTCTCACTGCCCAGGTGGGTCTCGAACCCGCGGGCTCAGGCAATCCACTCACCTCAGCCTCCCAAAGGCGCGGGATTACAGGCTGAGCCACCGAGCCCGGCGCATGACAGTTTTTAATTTTAAAAATGTTTCATTCATTCCATCATTCATGTATTCATTCCCCAAATATTTATTGAGAGTCAGACAGTAGCGGCCAATACATCCATTGTCCCTGCCCTCCAAAACCGGAGGAACGTGCCTATTTTAAGACTAGATGTAAGCCCTGTGAGGTCATGGAGTTTATTTTGTTCACTGCTGTGTTCCTAGTGCCTGATACAGTGCCTGGAGTGTAATGGATGCTCAAAAGATGATTGTTGGATGCAGTGGTACATTACTGTAAAACTAAAGAAGTTCAGGCTTCAGGGTCCCTCACTTGCATTGTTCCCTTCCATGACTCTGGGAGGGGACTGCTGTGTGCTCTCATAATTGTATGGTTTTTTGTTTTTGTTTGTTTGTTTTTTCAGTTAGAGTCTCATTCTGTCACCTAGGCTGGAGTGCAGTGGCCACAGCTACAGCTACCATAGCCTTGACCTGCTGGGCTCTGGCGATCCTTCTGCCTCAGCTTTCCAAGTAGCTGGAACTACAGGTGTGCGCCACCACATTCGGGTGATTTTCGATCTACTGTAGAGATGAGGTTTCACCAAATTGTCCAGGCTGGTCTTGAACCACTGGACTCAGGCACTTCTTTCAACTTCACCTCCCATAGTGTTGGGATTACAGGCGTGAGCCACCAGGCCCAGCTAAGACGATACTTTATTTAAATTCTCTGTCACCTTCCCCTGATGTCAAGGGACTTTGGAACGGCCATGGATATTTTGTGGGTCCAGCTAAGAGGACTTTGCACTGGGAATATATCCAGTATGGGAGGTGGGGAACACATGTAGTATACCGTTGAAATGAGTTAAATCAGTTAATAAAATCAAATTGCTAGCAAAATAATACTATTAACCAGCTTACTCCATGTTGTTTAAAACTTTCATCTTAGTTACCTGCCTGACCCAAGAATCAATGCCTACGTGTGATTACAGAAACATTCCCATGGCCACAGACCCCCAGCTTTGTCTCCTTTGGGCAAGTTATGCTGACTGTTGCCTGCTGACCATTACAGAACTCCTTCCTCATAAGTTCCATGTAATTGAATGCTTTGTTAACTGAAATCAAATGTTACACTTTGACATTTTCATAGTTTGTTCTTATATTCTATTAGTGACCTCACAAAGGTAACTCTGTTGTATAATGATTCTTCTTCCTTGTCTCTATGTAACTACCTTAAACTATACCTTTTTTTTGAGATGGAGTCTCACTCTGTCGCCCAGACTGGAGTGCAGTGGCCGCTCCCGGCCACCGCAGCCTCGACCTGCTGGGCTCCGGCGATCCTTCCGCCTCAGCCTTCTGAGTATTAAACTATATCTTAATGGCAGAACTCCAGGGACTTTCTGGGCACTGGCTATACCTAGGACGTGAAATTAATCAAAGTTCCCTAACAACCAAATTCCCATTTTGGTTGCCAAGTTGTTAGTTAATAGTTGCTATGGTCACTAAGTCGCTACGTAGCCAATAATGCAAATTTTACCTATAAAAGCTTGTCACAAAGTGCACCAATTTGTCAAGAATTTTTCTGGCGTTTGCCTACTCTTGACCCGCGCATTAATAAAGAACTCTAATTAATTAAACTCAGTTTACAGGCGTAACTTCTTCTCGCTTACTCGGTCATAACACCATCACTTAAGTATATGTGAGGTTATCACTAGCTATCTCAGTATCGGAATGACTTCCAGGAATACTCCTGTCACCCACTGGGAAGATTCACTGGGTGTCTCCAAAAGATGCAAGGTCAGATGTTGTGTCACAAAATGAGCCTGTCTTAGGCTCCTGGCACTAGAAGTTTGGGGACTGTAGAGAAACAAGAACTTTCTTAAAGAAGGCCTCCAAAATTGTTTAAGCTTCAGACCCCTCAAAATATGAATCCGCTCTTGGCTGGACAAATGGGTGGATCTAAGTCCTCTCAGAGTTGAGAAATAATCAGCTCATACTTTACTTTTCTGTCACACTTACACACAACAGAACAAGCTTTTTAGTTCAAAGCTCTGAACTAAAAAACTCGTTCTTGGTCCTAGGAAATACATCAAAACCTTCCAGTAAAGGTAATGTCTTCCTAAATGATGTTCTTGTGAGAGGAGTTGAATCTACTTGTCCAAAGGACAGCTAGCTTCCAGTCATATTTTCAGACCGATATGTCAAATTCGAATTCCCTTTATAGAATAGCCAAGTAAATACTGTCACTGCCTAATTGTTTGCACCAAATACTGTACAAGCATGGTCATTATACCTTAGATAACGACTGCATTATATTAGTAGATTTCTGGTGGTGTTCATTCATTCAATAAAGATACTAAACATACTACTCCAGTAAACATGCTAAGCTATGATTCAGACATTAAAACAAGACGCAGTCCCCTTCTTCAAAGAGCTTTTAGTCTAGTGGGGGAATGGAACATTTCAACAGTCGATGATGACAATCCATGATTCACACTGATTTGGGGGGTGACGACCAGCACAGCGTTTTCGAAGCACTAGGGTGGAGCTCCCACCTCAGGCTAGGAGAGTCAGGGATGCTTTTTGGAAAGGTTGAGTCAACTGCTTGGCAGAGATCCTGGAGCACAGGGTGGGAGGGTGAACCCGATCAAAGGTTTCCAAATCTGGCTGATCATCAGAATCACCTG
Organism: Carlito syrichta; assembly: GCF_000164805.1. Taxonomy (NCBI): domain Eukaryota; kingdom Metazoa; phylum Chordata; class Mammalia; order Primates; family Tarsiidae; genus Carlito; species Carlito syrichta. Next base: position 233,651 of record NW_007253745.1, on the reverse strand, counting down.
CGGCAACTTTGAGACTCCCAGGCCCACCCCCGACCTACTGACTCAGAATTCCAGCAGGGTGAACTCAAGAATCTGTCTGGAAAAAAAAAAAAAGCAAGCCTACTGGGTTTTTGATCCACCAGATAGGGTGAAGTGAATGACCTTTGTGATTCCGTGGGCGAGGGGGAGAGCTAAATACGGAGGCTCACAGGGATGGGGAAGGCCCTGTGGCGGAGGCCGAGTGAGGAGGAGGGGCCGAGACGCAGGCGGAGATCGGCTAGGCAAGGGGAATCAGAGCCTCCTGGATGAGCTGTTCGAAGGAGCTCAGGCCCTTTTAAAACAGTCACTCAGCATAACTGGCAGCTCACAGGCTCTGAAAGCCATTTGGCAACCTGAGAGGGAGCACTGAGCCAGCTATGCCATGTGGGGGAAAGAGCCAGGGGTGCCTCCACTGTGGCACAGGAAGGAGAAAGCTCAAGCTGCCTGTGACCCTGCAGCGACTTCGGTCTCCTTGAAGGTTTGTACTGGTTCAATCTCCGATGCTCTGATTCAGGAGACCTCCTTGGGTCATTCGTCTTTTCTTTTGTTCTTTTTTGTTTTAGAGATGGGGGAGTCTCGCTGTGTTGCCCAGGCTGGACTTCAATTCCTGGGCTCAAGTGATTCGCCCTCTTGGGAATAGGTGGAATTAGGGGTGCACACCACTGTGCCTGGCTCTTTTCCTTTCTTCCTTTCTTCTCCCTTCTCCTCCCCTTCCTTCTCTTCCCTTGCCTTCTCCCCTCCCCTCCTTTCTCCTCCCGACCTCTCTCTTCCCCACCCCTCACCTCCCCATCTCTCCTCTCTCCTCCCCTTGTCTCTCTCTCTCTCTCTCTCTCTCTCTCTCTCTCTCTCTCTCTCTCTCTCTCTCTCTCTCTCCCCTCCTTCTCTCTTTCTTTCTTTCTTTTTTTCCAGGGTTTCATTCTGTTGTCCAGGCTGGAGTGCAGTGGCATGATCATGGTTCACTATAGCCTCAAACTCTTAGGCTCAACGGATCCTCCTGCCTCCACTTCCTGAGTAGCTGTAGCTGGGACTATAGGTGCATGCCACCACACCCAGCTAATTTTTCTATTCTGTGTAGTGACAAGGTCTTGCCATGTTGCCTGAGCTGGTCTTAAACTCCTGGTTTGAAGTGATCTTCCCACCTCAGCTTCCCAAAGTGTACAGACATGAGCCACCACGCCCAGCTTCCTTTACTTTTTTTTAGTAACAGCTTTATTGAGATATGCTTCACATACCATAACATTCACCACTTTAAAGTTTACAATTCAGTGGTTTTTAGTATATTTGCAGAGTTGTGCAATCATCACCACTGTCCAATTAGGACATTTTCATCACTCCAAAAAGAAACCTGCGCCCATCGGGACATTTCCCTGACTCCCTTCTCCATCCCCTAGCAACCACCCATCTACTTTCTATCTCTATCCATGTTTCTACTCTGGACATTTCCTATAAATGGAATAATACAGTATGTGTCAGTGGTGTCTGGCTTCTCTCACTTAGCATACTTCCAGGGTTTATCCATGTTGTAGGTATCAGCACATCATTCCTTTCTGGGAGTCTGTCAAACCATCTTATTGAGGGGAATAGGGTAGCCAAGAAGTGCCAAGGATGATGAGACCCGACACCCTCAGCCAGGCTGGGATCTGCTGGGCCTTGTAGTCGAGGAAAGAGCCTCATTCTTTTTGGTGGTTTAATAATACTCCATTGTATGGATTTGGTTTATTCACTCACCAATTGATGAACATTGGGTTGTTTCTACCTTTTAGCTATTAGGAACAATGCTGCTATGAATATTTTTGGACACATTTTTGTGTCAATCTTGGTTTTTAATTCTTTTATAAATGGAAGAGTGAAATTTCTGGGTCTTGTGGTCACTTTATGGTTAACTTTTTGAGGAATTGCCAAATTGTTTTCCAAAGTAGTTGCCCCATTTTATAATCCCACCAGCAAAGTATGAAAATTCTGATTTCTCCACATCCTTGCCAACACTTGTTTTTGTTCTTTGCTTTCACTGTAGCTATCCTGGTGGATATAAAGTGGTACCTCATTGTGATTTTAATTTGCATTTTTCTTATAACTAATGATATTGAGCATCTTTTCATGTGCTTATTGGCTATGGAGAAATGTTCATTTCAATCCTTTGCCTATTTTTAAATTGGGTTGTCTTTTTATTGCTGGATTGTAAGAGTTCTTACAAAAGTTACATCTATATTCTAGATAAGTCCCTTTATCAGATCTATGATTTGCAAAGATTTTTTCCCAGTCTGTGGATTATCTTTTTGCTTACTTTTTTTGTTTGTTTGTTTTTGTTTTTTGTTGTTATTGTTATTTGTTGTTGTTGTTGTTTTGAGTTGGAGTCTCACTCTGTCACCCAGGCTGAAGTGCAGTGGCCAGCTCACAGCCACAGAAGCCTCAACCTGCTGGTCTCAGGCCATCCTTCTGCCTCAGCCTCCCAAGTAGCTGAAACCACAGGCACGTGCCACCATGCCCGGCTGATTTTTCTTAATTTATTATAGAGATAAGGTCTCGCTATGTTGCCCAGGCTGGTCTCAAACCCGTGGGCTCAGTCAGTCCTCTCACCTCAGCCTCCCAAAGTACTGGGATTATAGGTGTGAGCCTCCGTGCCCAGTCCTGTTGTTGTTTTTAAGACAGAGTCTCACTATGTTGTCCAGGCTGATCTTGAACTCCTAGGCTCAAGCCATCCTCCACCTCAGTTTCCCGAGTAGCTGGGACTATAGGCATACACCACCCTGTGCCCGGCAAATGTCCCTAAAGTATTTTCATGAGGTCACTAAGAGGTCAGAGAGGGGAACAGCTATTTATTATCTATTTGACAGATAGGAAAATTGAGACCCAAACAGTGCATTTTAAAACAGAAAGCAGCCAGGCTCGGTGGCTCAGCCTGTAATCCCGTGCTTTGGGATGCTGAGGTGAGTGGATTGCTTGAGCCTGTGGGTTCGAGACCCGCCTGAGCAACTTGGTGAGACCTCATCTCTACAATAAATCAAAAAAATTAGCCGGGCATGGTAGCGCACACCTGTAGTTCCAGCTACTCGGAAGGTTGAGGCGGAAGGATCGCTGGAGCCCAGCAGGTCGAGGCTGCGGTGGCCAGGAGCAGCCACTGCACTTCAGTCTGGGTGACAGAGTGAGACTCCAACTCAAAAAAAAAAAAAAACACCAAAAAAGCAGCACTGTCAGACTGCTTTCAACAGTAGAACGATACTTCTTAACTCCCATGATGCCAATCTCCTTTTCTGTTCCTAATTTCAAACAAATATTTACTAATATTTCCAGAAGCTCAACAATGTAGAGGTTAAGAAAAAGAATGGACTATATTAAACTTGCTGTCAAATCAATTGCTCTTTCTGAGACAGAGAGGTGATATCCATCAGGAGTTTTCATTCTACCATCCAACAAATCCCAACTAAATTTTCTTTTAATTTAATAATCTACCATTTCTCTTTTCCTGATTATAAAACAAAATGTGCTTATCACAGAAACTTTAGAAAATAAAACTTCCAAAGAACAAAATAAAAATTACTTATAATCCCACAAGTCAAGCCAGAGCTAATCATTAACATATTTGTCTAAGACTCTAAACTCTATCATAATAATAGATATCATGCGGTTAATGTGTATCTGGCCTATTTAAATACTTCATATTCATCAACTCAATTTAATACCCACAAAAACCCAATGAGTTGGGTATTTATTTATTTGTTCATTTATTCCACAAATATTTTTTCAGCCCAAATTATATGCTAGGTCCTTATCTAGGTGCTTAGAATGCATTAATAAAAGAAATGAACAAAAATCTCAGTCCTCTTTGATTTTACATTCTAGCAGGGGAAATTGATACTAATAAATAAATGTGATAAATAGGTTATATACTATGTTAGAAGATTTTAAGTGCTATGGATAAGAATGGGGTGGAGGTCGGGTTCGGTAGCTCAGCCTGTAATCCCAGCACATTGGGAGCCGAGGCCAGTGGATTGCCTGAGCCCACAGATTTGAGACCAGTCCAGGCAACTTGGCAAGACCTCATCTCTACAAGAAATACAATAAAGTTTTTAAAAAATAGCCAGGTGTAGTGGTGCACACCTGTAGTTCCGGCTACTTGGAAGGTTGAGGTGGAAGGATCTCAGGAGCCCAGCAGGTCAATGCTGGGGCGGCTGTGAGTGTACCACCGCACTCTAGCTTGGGCAATGGAGTGAGACTCCCAAACCAAAAAAAAAAGAATGGAAGTGGAGAGGAGAGAGACTGGTTGTCTCACTGAGTAGTAAATAGTCAAGTCTATTTATATGTTTATCATGATTCCAGTTGCCTCATTGAGTAGTAAATAGTCAAGTCTATTTATACGTTTGTCATGATTATCAGATAATTCTATCTAGGTACCCCTTCAGGACTAAAGACTATTCCCTTAGCTGCTTAGAGTGTTGATAACCCTCTGCTGCCAGTCCTCTTTGGGAATTGTCTCGGATGAAGAAAGTAACCTCACCCAAGATCACTCCAGTTCCTGGAAGAGCCCACATCCATTAATAGGTCATTATGGGGACTCAAAGACCTGTCCCCTCACCCCAGCTTGAGATGACTCTGAAGGGTCACCCAGCATCAGAGTTTCCCGTGGAGTTTGCTGAGGCCTCATTGAGACTACACTGTGGTTCAACCAACTTCTTTCTGCACACAGACCTGACTGCTTTACTTGATATTGACAGCACTTCCTAACAAACTTCTTGGGCGCTAACATCTCAGTGTCTGCTTCCCTGGGAACTCAACCCAAGATTGTTGGTATCAGCTGTGATCCAAGAAAGAAGATTCGAAGATGGGACTTTGGAATTAGACTACCTGCCATCCAACTGGCAGTGACGACCCCATCAATGGCAATAAGTGGTGGACAGATAGTCCCTAGTACAAAGTAGCAGTGAAATTGTTAAAACTTCACCAGTGGTGAACTGGAATAATATTCTGGTAGAAAGAAATGCACCAGAGTGTGACATATTAGGTATAGATAAGTATGGGGGAAAATAACCACAAGGACAGTGCAATTGGGTGACTTTTGCTAAGGATAATTAATACTTCAAAAAAATAATGAAATACTGAAAAGGATTAATCAGCCAGAAGACCTCCTATAGAATTATCTCATCTCCTGCACCTGGAGGCAAGGGACACCTGAGATACAGGGCTTAATCATAAGAGTAGCAGAATGCCAATGAAGGTTAAATTTATAAACTAGACAGGTCTTCTATTCCAAGGATGGGTCCCTGGTTAGGAGAAAGGCTGAGACGCTGATACATGGGATGTGAATATCTGGGTGTGTATACCCAAAGATCTTGAATTCCCAGATTCCTCTGAGCCTGCAGAAGTGGCCCACCTTTTCTTATAAAAAGCTAACACTCTCACCTTGCCTAAAGATGATGCAGAGAACTCTGCCCTATGGGACAACATGCACCTCCTATAGAATCTGCCACCACTTACCCTCCTGACCAGTAGACTTCTAACTAGGGTGAAGTCCCTGCATAACCTGGCCAGAGACAAGCTGAGTCTCATAAAGCAAGAAAGAGCTTCTACTGTAAAGAAGCTGCAGAACCTACCAGCATGTACCAGGGGCTGCTGATCAACAGGGGCAAAAACATTTGGAAAATATGATCAATTTGGGAGCAGTCTCTTAGGATGTAACATCCTGGTAAGATCCCGATATGAGCCGGGCTCGGTGGCTCAGGCTGTAATCCCGCGCCTTTGGGAGGTTGAGGTGAGTGGATTGCCTGAGCCCAAGGGTTTAAGACCCGCCTGGGCAGCGAGACCTCATCTCTACAATAAATCAAAAAATCAGCCGGGCGTGGTAGCGCATGCCTGTAATTCCAGCTACTTGGAAGGCTGAGGTGGAAGGATCGCGGGAGCCCAGCAGGTCGAGGCTGCGGTGGCCGGGAGAGGCCACTGCACTCCAGTCTGGGTGACAGAGTGAGACTCCAACTCAAAAAAGAAAAAGATCCCAATATGACAGTAGGATCGTATTGTGGGATGGTTCTTTTTTCTCTTTCTTTTTTTTTTTTTTTTTTTTTGAGTTGGAGTCTCACTCCATCCGGGCTGGAGTGCAGTGGTATGCTCACGGCCAACCCAGCATTGACCTGCTGGCTTAGGCGATCCTTCCACCTCAGTCTTCCAAGTAGCTGGAACTACAGGCATGAGCTACAACGTCCGACTAATTTTTTATTTTTTATTTTTCTGATTTATTGTAGAGACAAGATCTCGCCAAGTTGCCCAGGTCGGTCTCGAACCCATGGGATCAGGCAATCCACTCGCCTCGGCCTCCCAAAGTGCTGGGATTACGGGCTGAGCCACCGAGCCCGGCCTGTAGGATGATTTTTAAAAGCCTGAAGCCCACACCAAATAAGGTAGGAATGCCATGGCAGAGGATGGAAGAAAAGGAATAAAGGGCTCAGAGAAATGGCCATGTTAGAACTGATACACTGAATGCAGCAGGAAAGCCTACCAGATTACTATATTCCTCAGAAGACCCAAAAATATCCAAAACAATAAAAAATGCACTGATGAGGATGAGATGAGATGGCACCAGTATCACTAACAGTCTCTAGGCCAGGGCCGATGGTCGGAGATGCCATTGCAGAACTAAGCTCTCTAATGACAATGGAGATGATGGGACCCTGAAACCATAGAAACCAGACATGGCATGGAACACTCCAAAGCCAGGTGGATGCCATTATCATAATGAGCAGCAAGTTCGAGTGGCAGCCAGGGAACCCTGACCCTCAGAGAGTCGTGGAAATAGTTACTAGAACATAGCAAAAATACTTGGGCAAAAGGGTTCTGCTCACTCTGTGCAACAAAGAGAAATCTAGAACGGTTGATCTGCAAGTCAAGGGCAGCTGCCCCAATAAGCTGTCATGATTCCTTGTTCAGTTTCCAGACAGGAACTAGTTTTTTTTGTTTGCTTGTTTGTTTGAGTTGGAGTCTCACTCTGTCGCTCAGACTGGAGTGCAGTGGCTGCTCCCGGCCACCGCAGCCTCGACCTGCTGGGCTCCGGCGATCCTTCCCCCTCAGCCTTTCGAGTAGCTGGAACTACAGGCGCGTGCTACCACACCTGGCTAATTTTGATTTATTGTAGAGATGAGGTCTCGCCAAGTTGCCCAGGCGGGTCTCGAACCCTTGGGCTCAGGCAATCCACACATCTCAGTCTCCCAACGTGCGGGATTACAGGCTGAGCCGCCGAGTCCAGCTAGGAATTAATTTTTAGACTCGCAACTCACAGACAGAAAGAGAGGACAGGTTCCCAGTGGGAAGCACCCTGTAATATCACAACAGTGTACACGGTGGACATATTCCAAGTCCTTCCATAAAGGGAACTATAACCATTTATTTCAGTAACCATACACTGGTGAAAGGGGATATTCTTGCAAAGACTGCTGGGTATGGAGTCCTAGCTGAGACCCTGAGGACCTGAATCATCACCATGAGACCTCCCATTAGAGTGAGTGCATATAGGGGCCAGTTAGTATATGGAGGCTGGCCAAGGTGTGGCCCACAGTGTGTCCACCAGGTCCATGGATTCACCAGGTAGTCACTTCCTTAACCCTTGAATATATCGCTAAAATGGACACACCCTGGTTTCTTGGCCTGTGGAATAAGAGCTATTATAGTGGGAAGGCCAAGCAGAAGCCTCTGAAACTGCCTTTCTGGCACCACCACTCCCCCCATGAGCCAAGACAGTAAATCAAAAACCATAACACGTCCCAGGGAGATGGGGGGAGTGAGATGATTACAAAACTAATTGGGAAAGACCTAAGTGATGCGGGGTTGATGGTCTCCGTCATGTTTCTATTTAATCACCGACTGAACCCTGCGAAAGTCAGACAGATCCTGAAGAATGATGGAAGATTACTATAATCAACCAAGTAGTAGCCTCTTCTATAGCTACTATACCAGACGTGATATCTTTGCTAGAGCAGAATAGCATATCCTCAAGTACATAACAAATGACCACAGAGCTAGTGAGTGCATTCTTTTCCATCTTATCAAAAAGAGGATCAGAACAGTTGATTTACTTGGAACAGAGAACATGTACATTACAGTCTTGCCCCAGGGCTATGTTAATACTCTCTTGCTCTTGGCATAATATGGTCCTGAGAGACCTAGACTGGCTGGATATCAATGACATCATGCTAATTGGACCAGTTGAGCAAGAATTGACTAGTGCATTGAAGGCCTCTGTAACACATGCATTTCAGAGTGTGGGAGAAAAACCCTGTGGAGACCCAGAAGTCTAACATATTAATACATTTGTAGGGGTCCAGTGGTCTGGAGCATGCTGAGACATTGCCCCAAAGTAAAGGATACATTATTGGGTCTTAGACTTCCCATTGCAAAGAAGGAAGCTCAACACCTGGTAGGTAGGTCTCTGAGTTCCAGAGGCAACATATTCCAAACCTGAGACTATCACTTCAACCCTTATATCAGGTGACATGAAAGCCTGTCAGTTTTTTTTTAATTTGGAGTCTCACTCTGTGCACCCAGGCTGGAGTGCAGTGGCATAATCATGGCTCACCGCCGCCTCAACCTTCTGGGCTCGAAGCCTGTCAATTTTAAGTGAGGCCAAGAGCAGGAAAGAGCTCTGCAGCATGGCCAGGCTTCAATGCTGCTTGGCCTAGATTATTTGGCAGACCCTATGTTACTAGAGGAATAAGTGTTAGAAATTTATGACAAGTCCCAATGGGAGAATCACAATGCAGATCCGCAAGGTTCTGAACAAGGCCATGCCATCTGCAGCAGAGAATTAAATACCTTTCTGGAAAGCTCCCGGACATTATTAGGCCTTAACAGGGACAGAGCACCTGACCATTAGACACCAGGTAACCAGGCATCCAGAACTGCCCATCGATAAGCCGGGCGCCACCAGAGCCAGGGAGGCATAAAGTGAGGCAGGACCAGCAGCAGTCCATCATAAGGTGAAATGGATGTCCAGGATCAGCCAGGCACAAGTGATATGCATGAGCTGCTAGCCAAATACACATGCCACCCATCACGTTTATACCAGCACCTCTCCCTCAGCTCACACCTACGGCTCCAGGTAGATTCCTGGATAGCTGAGTTATGACTAGTTAACAGAATAGGGAAAAACCTGAGTGTGGTTCTTGGATGAGTTGGCTCCATATGTAGGTGCAAGCTGAAAATGAACGGCACTCCGGGGATGACCTTGAAAGACAATGGAAAGCAGAAGTCTTCCCAATGGGCAGTAAACCTGTCATCGCGTTGGTGTGAAAAAATAATGGTTGGGTTTGCTCGATGGAATTTGAAAGAGAAATATTTGAAGATCGAGACAAAGAAGCCTGCAGTAGAGGCACTTGGAGGAACAAATGGAAGTAGAAGGACAGTGTAAAGATCACTGATTAGCATGTTAATAATGCCTATGAGCTAGCACGCACCACAGAAGCGCTAAACGACCATGTGGGTAAAAATGACTCAGCCAGCTAAGGTTAGCCTGTCTAATGGGCACACGAGTGGAGTAGGCACGGTGGCAGGGATAGAGGCCATGTCTGGGTCCAACAGCAATAGGCTCCTGCTCACTAAGGCTGAACTACTACTGCTGCTGAATTTCCAACATTTCCAGCAACAGAGATCAGCACTGAGTCCTTTCCTTGGTGTCATCCCTTAAGGAGACTAACCAGTGACCTTGCAAGGAGTCGCAATAAATCTGGATAGAAATAGACATTCTGGAAATAGCTTTGCCTTTCCTCCACAGAGGACCTCAACCAGCACCACTATCCAAAGGTTTACAGAGTGTTCAATCCACCAGTATAGGATCCACATAACATTGTATTAGACCAACAGATCTGCTTTGTAGCAAAGGAGATGCAAGAGTAGACTCATGACCTTGACATCACATATCGTACTATCTGGTTGAGAGGAGGGTGGAATAGCCTGTGGAATCATCAGCCAGAGGCATTGCAGGGATGGCAGCTAAATTTAACAACCCGGGAACCGAGAGTAGGAAGCAAGAATGACTCCACTTACCATTCCTCCCTGAAAGGAGGCACCTATAGAAACAGACTAGGCCGGGCTCAGTGGCTCAGCCTGTAATCTGAGGGAGGCCGAGGCAAGTGGATCGCCTGAGCCCGCGGGTTCGAGACCAGACTGGGCAACTTGGCGAGACCTTCTCTCGACAATAAATCAAAAATTAGGCGGGCGTGGTAGCACGCGCCTGTAGTTCCAGCTACTTGGAAGGCTGAGGCGGAAGGATCGCCGGAGCCCAGCAGGTTGACACTGAGATGGCTGTGAGTGTGCCACTGTACTCCAGCCTGGGCAACGGAGTGAGACTCCAACTCAAAAAAAAAAAAAAAAAGAAACAGAATAAAACTTAGTTCACATTTTGCCTCAGCATAGCCATTTTTGCTTAGACTGACATGCTTTGAATTCAGCACAGGCTAGACATAGATAAATTTCCAATAGTCAGGTTTTAGGAAGTATTCAGACATTTCACTGCAGACTAAGCTGGCAGCCTACCCCACCCCCCTCAGCAAGTCTCCATCAGATGCAAGACCAGGACAACCCAACCTTTCAATTTGTGGTTTAGCATAATAATCTCTAGGAAACTTTCAGTTTCCTTGTAAGGCAGAGGAAGATCAAAGGTCACCCCTTGGCTGGCCAAAACCATAGAAAGATAATAAGACCACCTTTCGTCAAGAAGTTCATGGATTGCAAACATCTGACAAGTCTCTTGCAAGAAAGCCCCCTCCCCTTGTCTCTTCCCATCTCGCCCACCACCTGAGGACATGAGATGCTAATGTCTGGCGATGACAAGATCTAAGACTCATGTAGTTACAATCAACATCAAAGAACTGCATCATTCCTCCGTGCCTAAACCCCCTTACCCCAAAGGTCCTTAAATATACCCATTTCAGGCCAGGTTCAGTGACTCAAGAATGTAATCCCTGCACTTTGGGAGGCTGAGGTGAGAGGACTGCCGAGCCCACAGGTTCGAGAACAGCCTGGGTAACTTGGCGAAACCTCAGCTCTACAATAAATAGAAAAATTAGCTAGGCATGGTAGTGTGTGCCTGTAGTTCCAGCTACTTGGAAGGCTGAGGCAGAAGGATCGCCTGAGCCCAGCAGGTCGAAGCTGGGGTGGCTGTGAGTGTGCCATTGCACTCCAGCCTGGGTCATGGAGTGAGACTTCAACTAAAAAAAAAAAAAAAAAAATATATATATATATATATATATATATATATATATATATATATATACCCATTTCTTAGCCTTTCGAGGCCATACTTGCCTCTGAGTGTCAGCCCCCTTTCAAATCTGTGAAAGATGAATAATAAACTTTACTTTTTTCTACTTTATTCCTTGTTGCAATCTTGCATTATTCCCACAGCAGCGACACTAGCACCGGTCCACCTCACCTCCGTGGACACTTTCACTCTCAATCACTCACTTGGAGAATTTGTGCTTCTTAAGTCTGCAACTCTGGCCGGGCTCGGTGGCTCGGCCTGTAATCCCACGCCTTTGGGAGGCTGAGGTAAGTGGATTGCCTGAGCCCACGGGTTCGAGACCCGCCTGGGCAACTTGGCAAGACCTCATCTCTACAATAAATCAAAATGATCCGGATGTGGTAGTGCGTGCCTGTAGTTCCAGCTACTCAGAAGGCTGAGGCGGAAGGATCGCCGGAGCCCAGCAGGTGGAGGCTGCGGTGGCTGGGAGCGGCCACTGCACTCCAGTCTGGTGACAGAGTGAGACTCCAACTCAAAAAACAAAAACAAAAACAAAAAAAACTCTGCAACTCTGGGCTCTGCAGAGTTACAAATGTTGGTTTTAAAAGGAGAAATGCTTCTAACAGGGAACCCAGAAAAATCTCATTGAATTTGGATTTTTTAAAAAAATCTCACTGAACTATAAGCATGGCTGTCACTTAGGAACTTCAGGATATTTGTGCCACACAGGACCAGCAGACAAGAGGAGTCACCATCTTGGCAGGAGTAATTGACTCTGATCGGCAAGAGAAGATAGTTCTACTGTTTTACATTAGGGCACAAGAAGAACATTTTTGGCACCCAGGTGATCTACTTGGGTGACTCTTGGTACTCACTTACCCAGCTTTGATAGCTGATGGATAAGTACAGCAGCTCTGGCCTGAGAAAGGCATGATGACCAGGGAACAACCTCAGGAATGGAGGTCTAAGTTACTCTACCAGGTAAGCCACCTCAACCAGCAGAGATGCCATTTGTGGATGAGGGCACTCTAGAATTAATAATGAAGGGAGAGGAGAATGACTATTAATTTTAGCCCCAAGGCAAGTTGCAATGTCAGGAGCTGTTGTGCATCTATTTAACCTTCCTCTTGTAAGTTTCTCCTAGGAAAGAAACCCACTGAAATTCTGGGGGAGCTGCTCCTTGAACTTATTTGAAATGGATCTGGCCTGGCTCGGTGGCTCAGCCTATAATCCCAGCACTTTGGGAGGCCAAGGCGAGTGGATTGCCTGAGCCCACGGGTTCAAGACCAGCCCAGGCAACTTGGTGTGACCTGGTCTCTACAATAAATCAAAAATTAGCTGGGTATGGTAGCGTGCGCCTGTAGTTCCAGCTACTTGGAAGGCTGAGGCAGAAGGATCACCTGAGTCCAGCAAGTCGATGTTGGGATGGCCATGAGTGTGCTACCGCACTCCATCCTGGGCGAAAGAGTGAGACTCCAACTCAAAAAAAAAGAAAAAAAGACAGAAAAGGAAATGGATCTGAGTGACACAGGGGTGGCTTATAATTGAGGCTGTAATGCACCACCCATGACCCTCATCAGGACTGATTAACTTATTCCCCCAACTGCTTGGGAGTGCTACCACCTCCTTCAGCTGTCAGCCTTCCTCAGGAATTGCGTCTGTTGAAGAGAGCCTCCTAGTGTCTTTCTTAGGGCTGCCCTTATCCAATAATATCCAAGTATGATGAGAGTTAAGGATTGTTCCTTGAATTTAGTCAATGTTGGCAACCTTGACATCAGTTTCACTAGAGTAGGGAGGACAAGAGCCTGGCTGAAGCAGATTTCAAAGACAGTACAGGTAGCCTATGCTTTTGAGACATTTTATTGCAAAGAAGCAGAGAAATAGTGGGTAGTGGCAGGGGAAGTAATTAGGAAAAGGTACAATTATTATGATCCAATTTATAGGTGAGGAAGATGAGGCTTAAGGAAGTTGAGGACTTTACCCAGGTTCATTCATCTAGTAAGTTGTGATTTAAGCACAGACCTGCCTGTACCTAAAAGCTGGGCTCTTGTTTTTCTTTTTTAAACTAGGACTACAGGTGCATGCCACCACTCCCAGGTAATTTTTTTATTTTTAGTAGAGATGAGGTCTCACTCTGTTGTCCACGCTTGTCTTGAACTCTTGGGCTCAGGTAATCTTTCTGCTTTGGTCTCTCAGAGTGCTGGGATTACATGTGTGGGTCACCGCACTCGGCAATAATAACATTTTATTTTGCAAATGTACGATTACCAGTTAGATCTGACCGTGTTCTACAAGTCTTTTTCCCTATTGATGGAAACTTACTTTTTCTTTAAAATTTCTATTATAAAGCTGATGAATACTTTTATAGGTAAGCATTTGACCGCATCTCTGATTTTTTTCCTTAAGATGTATTCCTGAGCCCGGCTCAGTGGCTCAGCCTGTAATCCTGTGATTTGGGAGGCTGAGGTGAGTGGATTGTCTGAGCCCGCGGGTTCGGGACCCGCCTGGTCAACTTGGTGAGACCTCATCTCTACAGTAAGTTAAAAAATTAGTCGGACGTGGTAGCACGCGCCTGTAGTTCCAGCTACTTGGAAGGCTGAGGCGGAAGGATCGCCGGAGCTCAGCAGGTCGAGGCTGCGGTGGCTGGGAGCGGCCACTGCACTCCAGTCTGAGTGACAGAGTGAGACTCCAACTCAAAAAAAAAAAAAAGATGTATTCCTGGATGTAGAAATCCCAAGTTAAAAGTTATGCACATACTGACATCCATCTTTCCAATATCTTGAAGAAAGCTTGTAGCCATTTACACTTCTGTCAGCAGCATGTGAGAAGGTCCATTCCCCTGCATCATTGTCAACCCTGGATCCTATCTTTAAGTGCTCTCAACTGCATAGGTGAGAATAATAACTTTTTTTTTTTTTAGTCGGGGGTGTCACTCTGTTGCCCAGGCTGGAGTGCAGTGGCACAATCACAACCTCAACATCCTGGGCTTAGGTGATCCTTTTGCCTCAGCCTCCCAAGTAGCTAGGACTACAGCCACATGCCACCACTCCCAGGTAATTTTTTTATTTTTAGTAGAGATGAGGTCTCAGTTGCCCACGCTGGTCTTGAACTCCTGAGCTCAGGCAATCTGCCTGCTTTGGCCTCCCAAAGTGCTGGGATTACATGTGTGGGCCACCAAACTCGGCAATAATAAAATCTGATTTTGCAAATGAACGATTACCAGTTAGATCTGACCGTGTTCTACAAGTCTTTTTCCCAGCAATCCCTTTGGCTTCTGCTGATGTTTATCGCTCTCTCTTTTTTTTTTTTAATTTGAGTTGGAGTCTCACTCCGTGAGACTGGAGTTCCCCAGACTGGAGTGCAGTGGCACACTCACGGCCACCCCAGCATTGACCTGCTGGGCTCCAGTGATCCTTCTGCCTCAGTCTTCCATATTGCTCTCTTGATTGCCCTCACCTGACCCCTCTCATCATGAATACTAGTCTCTTGCTACAACAGGTCCAGTTTAGAAGGTAAACTGCACAGAGCTTGATAAAATTTTTAAATAACAATAATTTTAGGGTAAGAAATTGGGTCTTGGGTGATTTTTTTTATCTGAGAGACCGTGGGAGAGCTCAGATTTTAGGAAACCTGGGGGTTATGTGGGAAGGCATGATAATAGGACCCTCTGTGTGGCCCTATATGTGGCTATGACCTGAGAGTATCTAATTCCAAGGGATTCCTCAGAGGGTGGATGGGAAGGGAGGTCCCTTCGTAAAATATACATTATTTCCAATTTAGCCACTGTTAGAGGACTTTCCTGTTCTTCCTTTACTAGCCCTCTCTGAGAGGACAGTTGACAAACTGGCCCAGGCATATTTGAAAGAAGTATAGACGTTTCTTTCTTTTTTTTTTTTTCTGAGTTGGAGTCTCACTCTGTTGCCCAGGCTGGAGTGCAGTGGCATGCTCATGACCACCGCAGCCTCAACCTGCTGGGCTCAGGCGATCCTTCTGCCTCAGCCTTCCAAGCAGCTGAAACTACAGAGGCATACCACCACATCTGGCTAATTTTTTGATTTATAGTAGAGATGAGGTCTCACCAAGTTGCCCAGGATGGTCTCAAACCCCTGGGTTCAGGCAATCCTCTCACCTAGGTCTCCCAAAGTGCTGGGATTACAGGCATAAACCACCGCGCCCAGCCCTAGATGTTTCTTTATGCCAGTAATACATAGTTGTTGTAGAAAGATTAGGAAATAAAGACAACAAAAAGAAAAGTAATTAAACCAATAGAAATCTCTTTCACTGTTCTGAGAGAATTGTTTTTTTTAATTTTGCTGATTTGGGTTTTCAAATTCTTTCACTAAAGAAAAAAAATGGTTTGAATCAGATCTCACCCTGTCACCTGGGCTGGAGTGCAGTGGTGCCATCACAGCTCACCTCAGCCTGGACCTTCTGGGCTCAGGGAATCCTTCTGCCTCAGCCGACTGAGTAGCTGGGACTACAAGTGTGCACCGCTACATCCAGCTAATTTTTTGATTGTAGGGATGGGGCCTGCTTTGTTGCCCAAACTGGTCTCAAACTCTTGGGCTCAAGCAGTCCTCCTGCCTCGGCCTCCCAAAGTGCTGGAATTACAGGCATCAGCCACCAACCTAGCCTTTCACTAAAAATTTTATATAATTCACATAATCAATTTTTCTCAGTTAATAAATCTTGAATGGTCTAGCTTTCCATTCATCAATAAATGTTGATCTACACTGTAATTTTTAAGAAATTGATTTTTATTAAATTCCATTATATGGATCATTTTAAGTTCTTAATTTTTTACTGCAATAAGCAAGAATGACAATATTGTACATACATATTTTTGTATTTGTTCACTATTCCTCTGAAGTAAATTCTAAGAAGTAGAGTTACTGGATTAAAAACATGCACATTTTTGGGGCTTCTGAGATAAACTTCTAATTGTCCAGACATTTCCTGAACTACTTTTATCTCCACAACAGAGTTCCGGTTCATCGGTTTTCATTCAATTAATGAGTCTTAGTTTTTACTCAAGAATGTTTATGCTGAAATGAACAAGAAAGAATTCACAAGTTCTCTTTGAAAGAATAATTAGTTCCCCAAGCAAGGCTATTATTTGAGAAAGACAAAATGAAAACAAGAGATGATGGAAGGTGAGAACTTAACATCTAGAAAGTGAAGAAGCAGGTTTGTAAGCAAGGGGGACCTGAGCTTCCAGAAGCTTCCATTGGCTTGGCCTGGGCTCTGCTTAATGGCAGCAACGTCCCAGGGTTCTTGTTTAACACTCAGTCTACATTTGCACTCTCCTGTCTGATGGGAGAAATGACAGTACCGAAAGGAGAGCCAGATTAGAGATGGACACATGCCTGGCACAGACAAGCTTGGTGTCCTCTTGAGAAGACCAAAAACATAAGCAACAGAAGAATCCTCTGTAAGAACATCAGCAACCACCTTCACTCTACTCCTTGCTCTTTTAAGCCAACAGGCCCAAACCAAGCTTATTATTCTTTCCCATGGGCCCCTCCTCCTGTAATCCCTATCTTCACTCCAAAGCATCACCATGACTCAGCAGCCTACACAAGAAACCTCACTTCTCATTTATGACTTCTCCTCCTTTACCCTCAACATCAAAGTTGCCAATTTTTGCATCTATCCTCTCCACAGAGTGTCTTGTCTATTCATTTCCTTATAGCCTTGAATGGTGCCTCCTTGTCTTTTGCCTGAGAGAAGGTGGCCGACTCTGAATGTGTCTCTCTATGGAGATTTGATAAACTTCTGATGGTTCCACCGTCTGCAGGGCAATGCTTCCACCCTTCAGAAAGGCATTGAAGGCCCTTCCAACACCTGGCCCTAGCCTTGCTTTTCAACTTCAACCCTACTATGTCCCTTCTTATTCTCCAGATATTTGGACCTCCCCAGCAATTGCCACCTTATGCTTTTAGGAGCTTTGGTACTGGGCTCGGTGGCTCAGCCTGTAATCCCAGCGTTTTGGGAGGCCAAGGTGAGTGGATTGGCTGAGCCTGCGGGAGCGGCCACTGCACTCCAGTCTGGGCGACAGAGTGAGACTCCAACTCAAAAAAAAAAAAAAAAAAGAGTTTTGGTGATTTCTCCCCCCACTGTCCTCTCTCTGTTTCTTCTTCCTTTCTCAGCCTGCTGAACTTCTCATCCTTCAAGGCCAAGGCAAACATTAATTCTCTGTAGCTTTCTCCAGCCGTAATCAATTATCTTCTCTTCTGTGTTCCTATGGCATTTTGCCTATATTGTTAGGGAAGCATTTATCTTGGTATTAGATGCCTTCTGATATACTGGGGGTTCACTGAGTACATGAAATGTGTCTCATTGATCTTTGGATTCTGAGGGCCTAGCTGAATTCCAGTTATATATTAGTAAATATTGGTTGAATTGGATGAAGTTAAAAATATTTTCAATAGCACGCACCTGTAGTTCCAGCTCCTTGGAAGGATCGCCAGAGCCCAGCAGGATGAGGCTGCGGTGGCCGGGAGCGGCCACTGCACTCCAGTCTGGGTGACAGAGTGAGACTCCAACTCAAAAAAAAGAAAAGAAAAGAAAGAAAATTAGAGAAAGAGAGAGGAGATTCACCTCCCCAAGGTAGGGGAGGGAGCCAAAGCTAGGAAACATGGCAACCATACCTCAAAGAGCCACATGGACACAGAGTTTAACAAAGCAATGGCCAAGTCACCTCTTTTTTTTTTTTTAGTTAGAGTTTCACTCTGTCACCCAGGCTGGAGTGCAGTGGCATGCTCACCACCACCCTAGCATCGACCTGCTGAGCTCCTTACGACGATTCTTCCACCTCAGCCTTCCAAGTAGCTGAAACTACAGGTGCACGCTACCGCACCCAGCTAATTTTTGATTTATTGTAGAGATGAGGTTTTGCCAAGGTGCCCGGGCTGGTCTCGTACCCGCGAACTCAGGCAATCCACTCTCCTCGGCCTCCCAAAGTGCTGGGATTACAGGCTGAGCCATCAAGCCTGGCCTCCTGATTCTTACCAGTGTTTTTTATTCCATCCCAAAGTGAAGCCTTGCATAGCTTGGGGGGCATCACCATAACACAGGACGAGCCAATCTCCCACTCTACCCATTCATTTCTGTTACCCATTACACATTAATTTTTTTGTGTATGCTGTTAACTGTAGTTAAATTACAAACATCCCTAGGAGGGATTAAGACCTTGAGGTGTTATCATCATGGTTAACCCTCCTAAAATGTTGACTCTGTAAGGGGATTTAGAGGTGGTTAACTCCTTCCCAAAGAAGCAACTAGCCTAAAAGAGCCACCTCCAGAAGGAGCTGGCATCAGGTTGTGTTAATAGGAGTGTTGGGCAGAGATAGTTCCAGAACTGGGGCTGAGGGGGATGGTAAGGCCATTTCTGTGTGAGGAGCCATGGAGAGAGGTACAGGGTAGCATGAGAGCACTGGTGCCTGAGGAGGGGACGGGCACAGCACTAGGGAATTTGATGGTGGGAAGGGAAGGCAGCAAAAACAAATTCTTCCTACTTCACAATTTGATCGAATATCTTCCCTGCATAGAGCGTTGATCCTTAGCTCTGATTTCCAAACACTTCTGGTAGCTCTCCTTTTTTGCTATAGTGCCAGAAAATTCTCAGGTAATTTTCCAATTTTAATTCACTTTCATCTTAAAAATAAATACATGTCTCGTGGCATTTTTAAGAGGGGTGGGTGTTTGATGAAATAAAATGAGTGACAATAGGGTGTCACAACTCCAGAAAGGTTTCATATCACTGGTTTAGAGTTTCCCGGTGAGTAGGAGTTTGATGAACTGAAAAATGAAATGGCTTCCAAATCACTCTGCCCTACTATGCTGATTTGAAACACATAACCTGCCTACACTGCTGAGAAGCTCCCAGCCCTGGGGTGAATGAACCCTGCAAAGCTACAACTTGGCACTCACCCAGGAGTTGGGAAAAGGCAGTGAAAGGAAATGTTCAGTCAACTGATAGCGGCAGGACCCTTAGGGAGGTAGAGCGGAGTGATAGGACCAGCCAAAGGCCAGGCATCCAGGTTACCGCACAAAGCCTGCCTGGGAATTCTCAGGACAATGGCAGTTTGGAGACCTGGCTTCACATTTCACTCTAAAAGAGGTCACCATCTAATTGGGTTGGGCTGCTCCTTTCTGGCTCTCTATGGTCAGAGGTTCATACTGCCCGGCAGGGGGAAAGAGTGAAAAGGGCACATCAGCCTTCTTAGCAGCTGTTTATTTGGGGGCTTGACTCAGAAGCAGCATTTGGTGGTGCTTTTCAGAACTGAAAGAGGCAAGAAGACTCCTCCTATGTTTGAAGGCAATTCATGACATAATTTTCCATTTTTAAAGCTCTGAATTGCCGGGCTTGGTAACTCAGCCTGTAATCCTGCGCTTTGGGAGGCTGAGGTGAGTGGATTGCCTGAGCCCATGGGTTTGAGACCCGCCTGGGCAACTTGGCAAGACCTCATCTCTACAATAAATCAAAAAATTAGCCGGGCGTGGTAGCGCGCGCCTGTAATTCCAGCTACTCGGAAGGCTGAGGCGGAAGGATCACCGGAGCCCAGCAGGTCGAGGCTGCGGTGGCCGGGAGCGGCCACAGCACAACAGAGTGAGACTCCAACTCAAAAAAAAAAAGCTCTGAATTATGGAGGGCCCTTAAATATGCAATTATTACCTTGGGTTAATAGTTCAAATTCTTTCCTATTTCCCAAAGTAGAAAACTTGAAGAGTCCATTAGGCCAGGATTCTCCTTTATTTCAGAGACAACCAAGCAAACCGTGTTGCTGATGTGCAGACAGTTTCACAGATGCCCTACTGAGACCCAAAAGATTTTGTAACTTTTCCTCGTACCCAGAGAAGAACTGCCTCTCCCTCTCTGACTCTCCCTCTTTTAAAACCCTGTACAAACTGGGCTTGGTGGCTCAGCCTGTAATCCCGTGCCTTTGGGAGGCTGAGGTGAGTG
>NW_007253745.1:212568-213430 GCF_000164805.1 Carlito syrichta | reverse complement strand
CCACTGCACTCCAGTCTGGGCAACAGAGTGAGACTCCAACTCAAAAAAAAAAAAACGCTGTATAGCTACTAAGGCAAGGGATAAGGATAATGCAGGTGAGGGCTTTTCTTTATTTTTTTAGAGACAGGGCTTCAATGTGTCATCTGGACTGGAGTACACTAGCATGATCATGGTTCACTGTAGCCTCAAACCCCTGGGCTCAAGAAATCCTCTCATCTCTGCCTTCTGAGTAACTGGGTCTATAGGTGCATGCAACCATGCTCAGCTAATTTTTGCATTTTATGTTGAGATGGGATCTTGATATGTTGCCCAAGCTGGTCTTGAACTCCTGGCCTCAAGTGATCCTCCCACCTCCAGCTCCTAAAGTTCTGGGATTACAGGTATGAGCCACTGCCTGGCCACAGGTTTTGTTGTTGTTGTTGTTTTTTGAGTGGAGTGCCACTCTGTCGCCCAGATTGGAGTGCACAAGCACGATCATGGCTACCGCAACCTCAACCTGCTAGGCTCGGGTGATCTGTCTGCTTCAGCTTTCCGAGTAGCTAGGACTATAGCCACGCACCACCATGCCTGGCTAATTTTTTTGTTTATTGTAGAGACAAGGTCTCACCCTATTGCCCAGGCTGGTCTCAAATTCCTGTGCTCAGAAAATCTTCTCGCCTCAGCCTCCCAAAGTGTTGGGATTACAGTGTAAACCGCCATACCCAGCCATGGCCACATGTTTTAAAACATGTTTAGCTGGGCTCGGTGGCTCAGCCTGTAATCCCGCGCCTTGGGGAGGCTGAGGTGAATGGATTGCCTGAGGCTGCGGGTTCGAGACCCGCCTGGGTAGGCGAGACCTCATCTCTACAATAAATCAAAAAAT
>NW_007253745.1:210756-212441 GCF_000164805.1 Carlito syrichta | reverse complement strand
CTGCGGTGGCCGGGAGTGGCCACTGCACTCTAGTCTGGGCAACCGAGTGAGACTCCAACTCAAAAAAAAAAACCCACGTTTAAAGCAATGAAGCCCTCTTTCAAATAAAATCTGTACCTAACCTCAGTATATAAAACAAAAAAGAGTAAAGGTCCTTTGATGAAGTTGAGATGGGGGCCTGGAGCCTTGACTTCCCACTCGACCCCTGGAAAGCAAATCTGTCACAAGTTCCAGAATTCTGTCATCAGAAATCAGAATTTCTCAATCTTTAAGGGAAATTTTGTCATATGGTGCTTCCATAGCTGTTTTAAAATGTTACAAAATATTTGGCAAAGTCCCAGTGGGAGGGCCAGGCATCTACATCTGGGCTTGGAAGCCAGTGGTTCCATATGAGGGAGTCTAAGTGGCCACCACCAGCTCTGCCCTGGGGGCTGCCAGCCTCCTGTCCTGCTTGCTGTCTCTATCACATAAAGTGCCTGGTTGACAAAAGGCCTTAGGAAGAACCACAGAATGCCAGAGAACAGAAAGAGAATGACACATGCCTTGCTTAGGTCGGATGGCACGTCAGCTTTACTTTCCTGGCTGACTAAGGACGCCTCCCACCAAGCTGTTTGCTTGCTGAAGCCTGTCTTGAAAACTGACAGTCGATGGTTGTGACTACCCAGCTCTATCCCCAGCAGTTAATGAACATGCAGCAGATGCATACATGCCATGTGTCGGAATCATCCCAAAGGTTCCAGGTTAGGTCTCCTTGTCTGAATGCCCCTGTTGAATCTGGTCACACAAGCAGTTTCCATACTGGGTCAACTAAGGGATCCAAAACAGTTGTTCCTTAGGACTTTTCTGGAAAAGAGAGAGAAAGGGCTCTGACTCAGTGAATAGAGGGAGCTGCTTCAGTACTGGAAAGAAAGAACTGAAACGCGTTCTTTGGAATCCAATAAGCCCTATTGGATGAGGAAGGCATGAAGTCAGACCTGATCTTTGGGGCTCACGTCAGGTGCCTACTTGCCTTTAGCAATGGAGGAAAAGCCATCAGCTCTATGTTCTTAATTTCCCTCAGCAATGAGGCCCAGTAGGTTCACCATGTTCTCTGCACGGTTTGAGACAATCTCACTAAACATCCTGTTCTCTGAAAACTGACCCACCCGGGAGGGCACATGCCAAGTGTATTTCTCCTTCTGATACCAGGAACAGGTGACAATGCTGCTGAATGGAGGCATGAGTTCCTCAGGTGAGGAGGATGCCGGGCCATGGCATCAGTGGGGAGAGCTGGACTGTGCTGGCAGCGGGCTGAGCCTCCTCCATCAGGATTACAGGTCTCCAGAGCCCAGGAGTGGTGCTGATCTCCAGGATTCAACATGCTCCATACTGTCCTGAGAGGTAGCAGGGGGAGAATAACAGCAATTTTGAACCTGGGAGCTGGACTGCCTGGGCTCAAGTCCCAGCCCCTGTAAGAAAGGGATAACGAGCCGGGCTCGGTGGCTCAGCCTGTAATCCCACGCCTTAGGAGGCTGAAGTGAGTGGATTGTCTGAGTCCACGGGTTCGAGACCCGCCAGGGCAGTGAGACCTCATCTCTACAATAAATCAAAAAATCAGCGGGGTGTGGTACCGCATGCCTGCAATTCCGGCTACTTGGAAGGCTGAGGCGGAAGGATCGCCGGAGCCCAGTAGGTCGAGGCTGCAG